>NW_001849572.1:36151-129199 GCF_000209065.1 Trypanosoma cruzi | reverse complement strand
CAGTTCTAAAAATTCTGCAGCAACCTCGCTTGGAGAAGACTCCAAGAATGGCTCCCACTGTGGGTGATGCATGTTGAAATCCCCGCACAGCAGGAGCGGCGACGAGGCTGGAAGGCAGTTTACTAACCGCCTGAAGGATTGCGTTACTTGCGGTGGTGGTCTCATATAGGCACTCGCTACAATAAGATCACGGTTCTGGTCCAGAGCAACCTGGACTACCACCACTTCAAGGCTGGTGTCATGCTGGGGGATGGTGAGGGGTATACGCTTGGAGCGGAGAGTTTTCCGCACCAGCACCGCCACACCGCCTCCCTTGCCGATGCGCGACTGTGCATAGAGCACATAATCTCCAGTATGCATGCTGGCGATCTGCTCCGACGACTTCCAAGTCTCCTGGATGGCTATTATGTCTGCTCCTTGCGCCATTAATGTTGCGAGTTTTGACGGCGTGAGGCATGAAACGTTCATCTGGAGTACTGCTATGGGGCCTGGGTTCTGCTCAATGTCTCCGCTTAGCAGTAGCTTTTGTCGTTGCGCGTCACATACGGCACGCAAACAGTATGTATAGCGCTGATAAGCGCCGATGGAATTCAGCAGCGGATGGAAATACCGCTCCGCGGGCAGCCATGTACATGGCTCCATCTGGTGCCCTTCCGACCCGTTTGAGCGGCGCCTACTGCCTCTCCGCGTGCAGCGGATGGGCAGCAGGCGCTTAGCTTCCTCTCTAGCAAAGAGTACTAGACCCTGGCACCACGTTGAGGTGGCCGGCTGAGCCAGGGACGGCAAATCATCATAGAAACTATCGTTGTTGAATAACGTGGATTCGAGCTGCAATAGAATAAGAATAATCTTCCGGGCAGCTCGCCGGATCCTGAAATAATCTATGGAACCAAACAAGTTAGGAAAAAAGGTTCGTTATTTAATTGCTTCAATGTTTTCTTTTCATTCAATATATATAGAATTCTGTGGACCACTAGCATGGCCCTTTGTCCTCAGTTGGGATCTGAAATATTATTACTTAAGAAGTGGCAGACTTTGAGGTCCTCCAACCACAAGACCCCGCCGCGTGGTGGGCTTCAAGGGGGTGGGTGGGATGGCAAAATAAAAACAAATATTATCTGGCCTCTATCGGCTCCCTGCCCCTACAAAGTCGCGTTCTTCCCAAAAGATTCATACGGTTGAAAGCATCATAAAGAATGCCTTCATTTATCAGGATGTACATTCATTAATTAAGTTAGCCAGCACTCCCACGATCATTCTTTTCAAAAGCTCCTAGAAAAAAAGTAGGGAGCGACAGCAGTTACACCACGTACAGCCACCGCATTGTAATAAATGGCAGCAGCCAGAGGAAGCGCACACCAAAAAAGATAGACGGAACCATTACAACTGCAAAACTCGCACACCGCCACACAAACCAAAACTTAAAAAGGCAGGAAAAAAAAAAAAGAAAAAAAAAAGGGTTGAGGGTCCAGCAGAATTCCGGAAAATTTTTAAAAAAATCTATCAGAGAGCACTTTTATTTCATGTGCCATGCAGCATGGAAGAGGATCGTGTGGTTGTGTATACATATAATACCTTCACCAAGAAAAGAAATAAAAATTAAAAAAGATCGTCCTGTTCCACCAGCCCACACAACTCTCTTCACATTCCATGCGGCATCCGGCCTGTTCCTCCAATCCTCCTTTCGTGCAGTCCGTGGGACGCACAGCAATGAGGCCGGCACCGCGTGCGGGCAACAAACAACAATAGGGGGAAACACTTCGCTCATTACAGTGTGCAGCAACCAAACATTAAATAAATAAAGGTTGCTTATCATTCCAGGAAAACAACAAAACCAAAAATAAGTAATTAAAAATTAACACGCAGGGAACGCGGCACATGTTCTCCGTGAGGAGTCGCAATTCCACACTCTTTGGCTCAAAAGACCGCCACAACTCCACACAATCCCAGAAGAAGCAGCAGCAGCACCCAATACACGCGCACACGCACAGTGCTGTCAACAGTTAACTCTCGCGGTGTCAATTTCGCGTCGTAGAGCAGGGCAAAGCAGTCGTCGGGACTCACACCGCTCCCGGAACACTGCGCGGTGAATTCTCGTAATTGCGGTTTTTTCTCGTGTCCAGAGGCATTGCGTTGACTCAATCCACCCGCATCACCCTCAGCAACAAATCCACTGCCCGCAACGCCATTTTCTCAAGAAAGGAGTTTTTTGTCCAGTGGCGCTGCGCTCATTCACCTCGTACGTGTTATCCGCAGCAACGTGTTCCCTGCCGCCATAAGTGACAGACATGATCCCGGATGCATTCGGCGCCACTAATATTTTCGGACCGTTGGCAAGGGAAAGCCTCTTCGTGGATGCATTCGGGACCATCATTTCGTTCGGATTGGTGGCAAACTCAGGCCTCGTCTCGGACGTGTTGGTCGCCGTGTTGGATGCGGGACTCTGGTCGACGGTGTTGGGTCCGTCAGCCGCCACAAACTGTCGCCAATCCTCGTTCTGACGTGACGGCTCGGCATTCACTTGCGGCGCAGTTGTCCCGCAGGATTTTGTGTCATCCCTCTCTTCACGGGGTGACGGCAACTGACAGATGCCCGTCTGGTCAGCATCGCCGCTCCGTGCAGGCGGATGGATGGTTCCATCGGGAGAAAATTGACGCCACCACAATTCATAGGGGACGGCGTATTTATGTGTCGTCACATTCATCGTGGAGGCAACGGTGGCCCCTTCCTCTTCCGCTGCACAGCTGGCAGCACAGTTGCTACATGTGTGCACCGCATTGGCCTCATGGCGCACAGCACCCAGCTCACCATTCCTGCTATGCATGCGCACATCAAAGCCACTGAAAGTATAATTCTCATGCTGAGCACTGGCAGCACACTACTTCCACGCCCACACACACGCACACACACGATAGCTCGGGCTGCCGTCACTCGGAGCACACGACACATCCACCGGCACAACCACAGCATCCGCAGCACCAGATACATGTCCAGAACTCCCAGCAGCAGCACGAGAGCGCAAGGAACTGCACGGCGCACACCACACGGAGCCGCACCGTCACCATCGTCACCATCGCAGTCATCATCACACGTAGTGGAGTCGCTGAGTCAGTGAGCCGATCCGTGAGCCAGAAGGAAAAGGAATGCAACAGGAGGGAGAGGGACGGAGCACAGCGGATACAGCGAGAGAGAGAGAGCAGACAACATGAGGAGAGGGCAGCAGGCCCAGCCGCACAGTTCACACACCACGAGACGGCATCCACGCAAGGAAGGCACACAACGCCAGCAGCCACCCACCATGCAGGAGGAGAAGACATCCACCACCATCTCCCCCAGCTCATCGCTACAGCCCCAGGGAAATGGCAAAAACCCGCGGCCACCACACAACGCACAAGCGCAAGCAAACCCTCATCCATCCATGACGCGGCAAAAAAATTTCCTGCCATCCCGCCCTCAATGGGACACGGAGCCCAACTCAACGCAGCCACACACGGTGCACCACTCGCAGGAAAAGAGACTCGGGGTACGCGCTCCCTCTCCTCCCTTCGCCTCATAGCCACGGAAGGAGACAACAGCCGCCACACACAACTGCCAGCATGCACTGCAAAAGGAGCATTCAAATCCACTGCAATGTGCATCTTGTGTGTGTATGGTTGTGTGTGCCTGCAGAAACACAAAGCAAAGAAGTAGAAAAGAGGGAGCAGAGTGTGTGGAGAGACGCACAAAAATGTACAGCAAAGACGCATGGCGGAAACAACAACAACAAGAAGACCGCTCAAACTCATGACTCCACAGCAGCCCAATCAGCGGCAATCCACACAAGATTTATTTAAAACAAAAAAAAAAACGTCCCCTTCGTCTTATATAAACCCCATCACACAAAACAATTACAAATAAAAAAGAAATCGTCCATTACTGTTCCACACAAATTTAAAAATCGCCTGGCTGCCGTGTGGCCACACCGAACCGTCTGTATATATTTTGCCGGAAAAGAAAATTAAAAGATGGTTGCGTGTGTTTCAACCGTCTGACCCTCCATGTGTCCGCACATCGTTTATATTTCATGGGGTCATCTGCGTGTTGCTGCTCCCCTCAGCCCTCTCATCGGCGTGCGAGTGCGGCCCGCAGAGCACAGTCACTCGTGTGTGTGGGGACTGAGAGAAGCACGCAGACATGACGGGAGTCGCGTCACTCCATCGGGAGGGTGAGCGCTGCAAAAGAAAAAAAATCATCAGGAGGGAGAGAAATGCTGACGGGACTGCCAGCGCGTGAAATGAACACGAAAAGCAAAAAAAGAAAAACACGGCGGCAGGGTGTGGCTGTGTGTGTGTGGCGCTGCGGGTGTCTGCCCGCCCTGACCGCAAGAAAACAAAACAAGAGGGAAAGAAATGTGTGCTCCGCCCCACAGGCCCTCGTCGCACGCCCACACGTCACGGCTCCCTCAGCGCGCCGTTCGTCGCGGCCCCTCCTCATGCGTGCAGCAGGCGAGGCGCACAGGGCCGTCGTCATGAGCGTGTCGGTGGGTGTGCGAGTGGAGCAGTTGGGCGGGAAACACACGGCACCCCTCACAGGAAGGGCGCAGCAAGAAACAATTAACAGAAAGAAGAAAAAGTGGAAAAGAAAACGTCCACAGTGATTGCCCCCAAAAGCAAAAAAAAAAAAAAGAGAAGGAATGGGGGAGATAAAAAAACAAAAGAAAAAAAGAAGAAGCAAAATATTTTTTAAAAAAAGAAGAAAAAAGAATTTTAAAACAGTTACGGTGCTCCGCCCATGCAGCCAGGCAGGACGGCAGCGGTGCGTGTCGTGCAAAAGAGAGCACCAACGGGCCTGCATGGGTGTGCATGCATATATACAATGGGCACATTATGTGTGTGCTTCGTGGGGTGAGGTGAGGGCGAGAGTCCATGCAAGGGGACACACACACAGAGAGTGAGTGAAGGACGAGTGTGTGTGCGGGCGGTGCACGGCTCTCTCTCCCTCACTCTCACGCGGCCACCACCGCAGCAGCAGCCGCACACGCAACAAGAAGAAGAAGCAAAAGAGGGGAGGTGGTGTGGGAGACCGCGGTGCTGCCGTCACTGTCGCCAACAGTCGCAGTATTATTTGTTTGAGTGTTGGTGACCATTTCCGCTGTTTGCGGTGCTGTCTCTGTGGCTGTGGGAGCATCTTTGGTATTAACATCCTCGAGTCCGTTTTGTGGTTTTTTTCTGTTAGGCCGTTGAGTATCGTCGTTTTCCTTAGCTGGCTTTCTCTGGGATTCACCACTTCCACTTGTAGATATGGATGATGCCGTTCTTCCCGCTGGATTGCCGGTAGCTGCATTCTTCACCAAATCCGCTGTGGTTGCGTCTTGACCCTGTTGCTCTGCCATGCCGTCCTTTAAATGCTGTCCTTGTGTTTCTGACGTCGTTGTTGCCGGTGACTGTAACGTTTTGTGGTTTTCTTCTGTTGAACTCTGCAAGTCGTGTGTTGTTGTTGGTGGGTCACCTTCTCCAATCGCTGTGACTGCCGCTTTAGGTGATTTTTCTTCTGTTGACAATATTGGTGTTGCTTGTGATTGTTTTTCTGGTGGTTTTGCATCCTGTAATGATGTTACCACCGGCGTTTCTTGTCCTGGTGGCTGTGATTGTTGTATTTGTGGTAGTGGTAATGGTGCTTGCACGTCGCTGGAAGAGTCTTTCGTCACCACGGCGTTTTGCCTTGCCTCACCCTCAGCTGGCCCCTCATCGGCAACCTCTTTTTCCTCTGTGTCTTCTGTATTTGAGTGGTGCTCTTTTAGGGGTGTTGACATTTCTGGTGTTTTCACTTTGGACTCTGCAATTTTTTTTGATTCTGAGTGCTTAACTGTTTCGTGACATTCCGTCCGAGTGGATAACTCACCGTTGAGAGAGTGAGAAGCATCATCACTGGAAATGGGAGTTGGAGGAGCACCACCAAGGGAAGAAACCAAATTGGCACCTCTGTTTTCTTTGCAATCTTCTCTTGGGCCACTGCTGCCAACAACAGAAACGCCAGCACGAGAAACGTCACCTGTGCCCCCCAAACTTCCATCAAGGCCGCCAACACCACCACCAGTAACACTGTCACCAGCGGAACGTGAACATGAACCATCGCAGGGTGAAGAAACTTCTTCTACAGTCGAAGCTTCGACGGCAGAAATGGGCAACGCAGACCTCAATGGCGGCGTGAGCGCGGTTTCTTCACATCCACTCGACAAATGGAACCAATTCGTACTCAACACTTCCGACGCCACGCAGCCACCCAATGCGTTGTTGTCAACGTCCCTCGCATAAACACCGCCGGCACCGCACCACAGCACGCAGAGGGCACACACCAGCAGCACACGGCCAGTCATCATCATCGCCATCACTCCTGTCACTTGCGTGCAGCCTTCAGCACAAAATAACACCCCGCCAACGCAGAGTGAAAGGAAAAGAAAGAGACACGGCACAGTAAAAAACACCACCAGCAGCAGCAGCACAACATATGCCAGAGGGAATCAGTAAGGGCAAGAAAAAGCGCACCACCCAGCATATCAGAATTTATTAAAAACAAAAACCACACCCAAAACAAAGAAAAGCAAAACAAAAGTAAACAAGCAGCAATAAAGCAAAACAGTAAAAACAAAAAAAACAAAAACCTGCACCCAAATGGCTCCAGTGCGCATGCACCTATCCTCAACAGTGCGTCCACGCAAACAGTTGTAGGCGTCTCATGCATATGAGTGTGACTGAGACGCGTTCAACGTGACGGATGTGGGCAGCAACGCGGAGCACACAGCATGGCAGCGGAAGCAAACAAAGCAAAAAACGATCATCATAATTACTCTTACTTTATACATCGGGCCACAGTAGACGTACACATGTCCCCGTGGCTAAGTGTTGCCACGCACAGCCCACGCTCCCTTTAGCCCACAGCGGTGCACGCCAGCGCGGATACGGCGAGCAGCAGCAGGGCACACACCCACGCAGAGCTGCTGAGGCTGCCGTCGATTTCACGAAGACGTGACGGTGCGCGGGTGGTCGTCGTGGTTGACGCCCCTGGCGCGGTGGGTGCCCTTGTGGTCGTTGTCGTTGTCGTAGTTGTAGTTGTAATTGTCGTCGTAGTTGGTGGTGTCTGTGCCTTAGCCTCTTTGTTATTTTTTGACTCATCCGTAGCCTGCTCTAGATTGTTTACCAACGACTCATGAGACTTATCCGTTGAACCTGTCGGATGGTTTTTTTACCGTCTAACCCTGACTGACCTGACACACTTGTACCTCCCTGCTTAGTAGACGACTTCTCTGATGGCTCTCCCCCAATGGCCGCAACTTGTTTATTTAACGCATCGGTCATAACCGGTTCCGGTACTTTACGAGTAGCTAAACCTAAGGCACTGTTCTCCGGACCTGGTGCGTCCGGTGATGGCGGCTCACCGGAGCCACCTGGTTCCGCGTCAACCGCTGTCACGCACACGGACGCACGGGCAGCAGCACAGGGCGAGCACCAACAGGGCGCACAGCAGACGGCACGTCATCATCGTGAGTGTGTCGTTCGGTGGTGTGGAGCTGATCTGCACAGTGAGGGAAATGGAGAGCAACAGGGGAGACGAGAGGTGCGGCAGACACACACAGAGGGCAAACCACATGAGGAGAGGGCAGCAGCCAGGCATGCACCGTACGCCGCACACCACGCACGACACACACTCCAATCCACGGCAGCAGGCACACACACACACACAGCCCTGCCGCAACACCAACACACAGATGGAGGAGGAGAAGCAAACAGGAGCGGCACACAAGGCTCCACCGCACGTACACACGGCGAGAGCGGTCCGTCGTGTCGGCACCCCTCACGGAGGGTACGCACACAAACAGGAGGAGGTGCAGCGCACACAGCAACACAAAAGCAAAGTAACCATAATAAAAAGGAGAGATCCCCGCACACCACGTGGAATGTTGGTCCACGGGAAGTGCAGCCAATATTCATCACAAAAATAATTCGTTTCTGTTTCCTTTTCGTTGTACGTTGTGAAAACAATTACTGAGTAGCGCAAGGGCCGTCCGTACCAAAGTGGCAATTACTCCGTCGCATACGGGCCGTCGTGCATGCTGGGCATTCCCAAACAGTCGCAGTCCTTACTCTCAACAACGAAGGCATTCCCACAGTCGATGAAGCGAAGTATCCCGTGGTTCGTCGTGGGATCAGCAGTCCGTGGCGTCTGTGATGAAGTGGTGGCGGAAGAGCAATGGTTGTAATTGGAGCTTGCAGAGGTACTTTGTCCGTTTTTTTCCCGTCGATACGCTTGGCATTTTCGGTGGCGACCTGCGCGCGAGGCGCCTGTTAAAAAGACGCTGGCGCCATTGCAGCATCCTCGTGCAAGAACTTCTTCAACTATCGGAACGCCAGGCTGAGCATGTCGGGCATGTGCCTTCATATTGTGGACGGGCGAGTGCACTCAGCCGCAGATTGGGCAGGAGGACGTCAATCCGCCGCTCGCCGGTCGGCAAGGAGTGGCGGCGTTCACGTCGGGAAGATGTTCCGGCGGAGGCGGAGGCAGGCCGGTCACCGCAGTGAGGGAGGGACGGCACCACCGACACAGGGGGTTCCTTGTGATCTGCAGGGCGCGTGCAGGCCTGCCGAAGAGCGGGCAGGAGTCGCATCGCGCCTGTACGGAGTGCCGCCACTCGGGGCACGATGTCGGGGTGGACAACAAAAACAGAGTCCTCGCCACACCGAAGAGCGCCTGTCATGCGGTGTGCGCGTCTTCCTTTTCCTCCTGGACATCCTTCCGGTATAACCTCTTGACTGCGGCAAAGAAGTCCACATGCCAGATTGGTATGCCTCATTGCGGGAGAGATCGTGCAATCGTGGTTTCTTCGTCAGCGGCCTCAGTGCGTGGGATACCGCAGTCTGATGGTAAAAATATAAATTCCACAGAGCGACCTCGCTTTATCAAGGAAAGCAGGTTAATCCAAATCTCTTCAGTAATGCGGCTTCGCATGGCCATTGGAGCAACTCGGAGTGCCTCAATTGCCGACAGGGAGTCCGTCGCCACCAGGACTCGTGTGGGCGATTGGAATGTTTCCAAACGAGGAGGTATGAGATTTCTGAAGCCATTTCCAACGGCAGGGCACTCTGCTCCATATGAGCATGCGAGCCTGCCAGCTGCTGCACGATGGACCTCCACAGCGAAATCATTTCTCTTTGTGGTGTCGTATAATAGTGCGGCGGACCCAGATGCGAGTTCAGCGAGGGATGAAGAACCGTCCGCCCACAATTCAAAATCATAATCTCCTAAAGAGGAGTAAAGAGAATCAAAAGCCGTGCGCTTGACATCTTCAGAGGTGTCTTTGGCAAAGAGTCGCTGATAAAATCTCACTTCGTTGCAGCTCACAGTGTCCCAGGGAATAATTCTACGTTGAATAAGAGGAGGAGCACGAAGGTGGTTGCGGGGTATCCCAGTAATTACACAGACGGATTGTAATCCATTAATAACGGCATCTCTCGGAAGCGGAATTGATGTCGCCGCTGTCCCATGCATGGATGGCGGCATAGGTTCAGAGTAGATAAGGGAACGCAAATCCTCGTAATCATGGAGGCGTATATAGCGTTCGTATTGTGTGGGTGCAAGAAGCCAGAGTATCTTTTGGAGCGGGAGAAGATTGACTTCCAAGTAGACAGATGTATCTTCCGTTGATGCTCTAAGGCCAAGAGATGTTTTACAGCTGTCGCGGCACAGTACTTACATATTATGGAGGTAGGTGGGGGCAAGGCATGGGAGAATTGCCTCGCCACAATACAGTGACACACCATGGACGTATTCAATCGAAAAGGATCGCATGGTGTGATGGGACCCACCAGCTTGTGCGACCAGCCGCAGTTGATAGCAGCGTGGCATGGTCTGCTTTGCAGCGGTGGAAGCGTGCGTGCCAAAATTAGGAAGTCGATCAATCGTGCTGCCCAGTAAGCGCGCTGGGCGCGACTGAATACGTGGGTTCCCATTGCCAAGATGGAGATCGACCATTTCCTCGTCAGACCGTGTGTGTAAAAAGATGTAGAATAGAGCAGCTTCACTCTTATCGACGTTGATTTTGAGGCTGTGCTCGGCAGCCCATTTCGATACAAGGGAAAGGGCCTGTTGCATTCCCGCAGCACAGGCATGGATGTCCGCACCTGAGGCAACAAGTGTGAGGTCGTCAGACCACATGAGTGCGGAGGCAGAATAGATGTTGTCCATGCGGTGCAGCAGATCATCCACATGGTGGAGGAAGAGTTGGGGTCCCGGGACGCCGCCTTGCGGTACTCCAGCTGGGGTGAGATGTTTCCGGGAGTGCTGTTCGCGAGTGCATACCCCAATATAGCGGCCCCGCAGGTAGTTGTGCAGCCAGCGTTTGGTTCGAAGGCCAAGGCGTGGAAGCCCGTCAAGCATGCCGAGTGATTTCCCATGGTCAACGGTGTCTCAAGCAGTCGAAAAACCAATCGAGACTACGAACGAGCGATGGCGACGAGGGTGTCGTGCGGGGGCGCCGCCTCCAGGGCGCTCATACTCGACAGTGCTGAACTCATTCAATCCACGGGCAATTTTATCGATGACAAGTGCCACCACGTCCGATGTAGAACGCGAAGGTGCAAATCCAAATTGACGTGGGTGGTGCGGCAATAACGCTGACAGACGGCGATGAGTCATTCTTTCGGTTAACTTGAGTAAAACAGAGAGTAGCGTGATGGGTCTGTGACTCTCTGGGCGGCATGGATCCTTCCCAGGGTTGGAAATGCGAATATTGTCCTCAATTTTCCAGGAGCCAGGCAGGCTGCCATTTGCGAAGAAGTTGTGGATCATCGTTCTAAGAGTGCCGCGCGCAACAGACCGGAGATGGTACAGGAATTCATTCAACATGCTTTTGGGGCCAGGGTCTGAGCCGAGCAATAAGTCACGGATGGCCACGCCAAGTTCACACGGCGTAAAAGGCCGATCCATTTCCCAGCCACCAGGAACCAAAGGAGTGCGGCGTGCAGCAGCAGCAGTATAAGGTAATGTGGCACGTGAAACCCGTACAAAATGACGGACGAGCGGGTATCCCTGCAGCCAAGGCAGGGCGCAAACGCAGCCAAGATAATTTCGGGGCACAACCGATCCCAGAGGATGAGGGTGCGGCGCCGCCATGCCGCGAAGATATCGCCAGCTTGGGATGGATGGGGCTCCAAAGTTTTTCCACACGAGCTTCAAAAAGTGTAATGAAACTACGGCGTAAGGCTTGATTTTGTTCCTCCACATTTTGGATGAATTCGGCTCGAAGTAGGCTGTCTCCGGATGAGGCGATGTGTGTGCTTTGTGTGCTGCTTCTGCGGCGGACGCGGCTTGTTCCATTTAGTGTGTCCACATCGTTTTTGGGCTTTCACGGCTGCCGCGCGGGATATGGCGCTCAGCTGCTCGTAAGACACCTCTGCGGATGTCCAACCATGTGGACGCGGTGGCAGGGAGTGTTTCACACAACGAGGTTAAAGCAGGCCAATCCGCTTTGCGCAGGGCGAATACGGCTTTCTTCCGTCGAGGCGGCGTGTTGGCTAGTCGCGGAATGCCATCATCCATCCCTACCGAGTAAGATATCAAGCGGTGGTCCGAATCGATGTAGGGAGTGAATTTCCAGTGGGTGACACGTAGAGCACAATAAGCAGTCACGTCAGGGGACAAGACACTACGATGTGTGATCCGTGTTGCCTGCGCCGGGTCATTTGCCAGTCCAAAATTGAAATCAATTAAAACAGCGGCAAATTTCTCTCCTCCAGTCGTTGGTGGTGTTTACGACTGTCCCGAAGCTCATGGTGTGAATTCAACTCACCCGCAATAATCGCTGCGGGTCTGAGCGACGAATGATACTAATAAATGAAGAGTTTTGAACAGTTGCTGTGGGGAGGGTTGTAGAGATTCGCCACGCAAATGCCGGAACAGCGCTGTGGAAATGCACGGACAGCAGTGGTCTCCAGGAGGTCTGTGCCGGGGAGCGACAGGCGCTCGCACGGTAGACAGTGGCGCACCAGAATGGCAACGCCACCACCGCGCCCAGTGCAGGCCTGAAGAAAGTCATTGCAACCAGAAACTTTTGTCGCTAATTTGCTACGGTCATTTATTTCCCGAAAAAAAAAACGATGTCAGTTTGATGCCGCTCCAACCGCGCAGCAAATGCAATCTTTTTTACGGACGAGAGGCCTGCAACGTTACGCTGCCAAATAGTGATGTAGCCATCCTCCTCGGTACCAGAGTTCTTGTGGACGTCACCGCAACGGGTGATATCAACGGAGCGATCGCTGCGAAACGGTCGTGCAGGTTTTTCCGACAGCCTGCAGGCAGACCGCCTCACCTCCCCGCACCGAGCATGGCGCGGAACCTTCTCGAGGGGTGAAGTCGTCTTGGTCTCCGTCGTGCTCGCAGCAACGCCCTGCTGCGGAGTTCCTACATGCAACCAGAGCCCCAGCACCGCGACAAGGTGCGGACCCCATCGCCGGGGCCCCAGGAGAAGCCGCAGTGCCTCCTGCTCTCATCAGGGATCCTTCTTGACGTCTTGATGCGGAGAAGCGCCCATCGGTTCTTACAAACGAAGCCGCACAACTGCGACGCATCCTGCGCTGTGAGAGGCACGACCCTCACCACAACCGGAGTCGCCCACGCGCCGTCGGTACGCACCGCATCGAAAATAAAAAAGCATGGATGCGTCAGGGTGACAGCAAAGCATCCGCTAGCAATCACTTCGCACGCATCACCACAAGCAGCACCAGCAGCGCTGCAAGCCACGGGTTAACGTGGACCAACTGACGCATGGCGTATGTCGAAGGAAAAACGTGGTGGCTTAACAAGGATAAAAAACGCTGACACTTCAAAACAAAAAAAAACGATATGGGAATAACAAAAGAAGATTAAAGTTTCCGCAGTCAAAGCAAGCCACCAATCAAAGAAAAGTGGAATGGGTGAACCCAACCACAATAAGACAAAACAATAAAACAAAAAGCAAGAAGCCGAAGCGTGGGACGACCAGCACACACACTCTCATTGCTCCCGTAAAGCAAAGCACACACACAGGGAGAGAGAGAGAGAGGTCGCCCACTCAATGCAATAAAAACAAAACAGAAACAGTTACGGTGCTCCGCCCATGCAGCCAGGCAGGACGGCAGCGGTGCGTGTCGTGCAAAAGAGAGCACCAACGGGCATGCATGGGTGTGCATGCATATATACAATGGGCACATTATGTGTGTGCTTCGTGGGGTGAAGTGAGGGCGAGAGTCCATGCAAGGGGACACACACAGAGAGAGAGAGAAGGAAGAGTGTGTGTGCGGGCGGTGCACGGCTCTCTCTCCCTCACTCTCACGCGGTCACCACCGCAGCAGCAGCCGCACACGCAACAACAAAAAGCAAAAGAGGGGAGGTGGTGTGGGAGACCGCGGTGCTGCCGTCACTGTCGCCAGGTGTCGTGTTTATTTGATTAATGGTGTTTGCGCCAGTTATGGTTTCTTTTTCTTTGCCTGGAGGATTCTCTTGATGTTGTTCCATTTGTTTCTCTCGTTCCTCTTCTGTTTCATCATCCTTTTCTTCCCCAGCTCTTTGTTTGATTCCTGTCGGAGTTTCTCCTGCATTTTTGTGTTGGACTTCCTGCTGAATATCAGTTGAATTTACTTTCGGGGCACCTGAGACATGTGCAGCCTCTTCTCTCTCCTGAGCCCGATGTCTTTCATCATCCTTTTCTTCTTCCCCTTCTTTTTCTTTTTCATTAGAACCATCATTGCCGTTGTGTTCTCCCGAAGAATGATCTCCTGCAAGATTAATTGGTATTGTTGCTTCAACATTTGTTTGTTGTTCTTTTCCCTGCGACGGTTGATGTCCTTCTCCACTTTTTGTATCCTCTTCTTGGACTGGATGTGGGTGATCTTGCGGCTGTGGTCCACTTCCTTCATTTTGTTTGGTTACTGCCGCTTCACCATCACCAACTGTTTCTTTTTCTGACTGGTTTTGTGTTCCACTTTCGACTTGGCGTTGGCTTTCAGGTTTCGGTCCACTTTCATTTACATTTTCCAGTTTTTCATCAGCGGCTTGTGATTGTCCTCCTCCTCCTCCTTCTCCTGGTGTTTTTAGTCTTTCATCCTGATCCTCTTCATCAGAACCTTCTTCTTCTTCTTCTTCTTCTTCTTCTTCTTCTTCTTCTGTAGAAGGTTGTTCGTCACCTGAATCCTCAGTTCCGTCTTTAACATCTGATGCCTTTAAACCTGGTTTGTGTGATCCTCCCTGTGCAATTGGCGATGATTCCTGTGAACTTTCATCAACATCACTCGAAGAAGCAACAGGCGGAGTTCCACCTGTCCCACCTTCTTCACACCTACCGCCAGGAGTACCGCACCACAGCACGCAGAGGGCACACACCAGCAGCACACGGCCAGTCATCATCATCGCCATCACTCCTGTCACTTGCGTGCAGCCTTCAGCACAAACTAACAACACGTCAACGGAGAGTGAAAGCAAAAGAAAGAGACACGGCACAGTAACAAACACCACCAGCAGCAGCAGCACGCGTTTCATGAGAAATATTGAACCAATGAAAGTGCAAAAAACGCACAGCAACCTGCAATAATTTAACAACAAGAAAAACACACAAGACAAGGAAAACTTTGAAAACCAAACAAAAGAAAACAAGCAGCAATAAAGCAAAACAGTAAAAACACACAAAAAAACAAAAACCTGCGCCCAAATGGCTCCAGTGCGCATGCACCTATCCTCAACAGTGTGGCCTCTTAAACTGTCGTGTGCGTGTCATGCATATTAATGTGTCTGGGACACTGCCAACGTGACGGATGTGGGCAGCAACGCGGAGCACACAGCAGGGCAGCGGAAGCAAACAAAGCAAAAAACGATCATCATAATTACTCTTACTTTATACATCGGGCCACAGTAGACGTACACATGTCCCCGTGGCTAAGTGCTGGCACGCACAGCCCACGCTCCCTTTAGCCCACAGCGGTGCACGCCAGCGCGGATACGGCGAGCAGCAGCGGGGCACACACCCACGCAGAGCTGCTGAGGCTGCCGTCGATTTCACGAAGACGTGACGGTGCGCGGGTGGTCGTCGTGGTTGGCGCCTTGGTTGTAGTCGTCGTCGTTGGTGCCTGTAACTTAACGTCTGCCACATTTTTTTCCTTTGCCGTACCAAAATGTTTAGTCTCTGCATTCTCAGTGGTTTTGTTTCCTTCGCCGGCCGCTCAACCTTGAGGCCCTTCCACACCGGACGCACCTTGTGACTGTTCCGCACCGCTTCCCAAACTTGTTGACCCTGGCGTAGTGGTCCCACGTGATCCCTCTGAAGTACTGGCGATTGTGTGAGAGTCATTACCTCCACCAGCGGCCGTCACGCACACGGACGTGCAGCAGCAGCACGAGAGCGCAAGGACCAACACGGCGCACACCACACGAAGCCGCACCGTCACCATCGTCATCATCGCAGTCATCATCACACGTAGTGGAGTCGCTGGAGTCAGTCAGCTGATCCGTGAGCCAGAAGGAAAAGGAATGGAACAGGAGGGAGAGGGACGGAGTGCAGCGGATACAGCGAGAGAGAGAGAGCAGACAACATGAGGAGAGGGCAGCAGGCCCAGCCGCACAGTTCACACACCACGAGACGGCATCCACGCAACGAAGGCACACAACGCCAGCAGCCACCCACCATGCAGGAGGAGAAGACATCCACCACCATCTCCCCCAGCTCATCTCTACAGCCCCAGGGAAATGGCCAAAGCCCGCGCCCACCACACAACACACACGGAGCGAGCAAACCCTCATCCATCCACGATGCGGCACCAAAATTCCCTGCCATCCCGCCCTCAATGGGACACGGAGCTCAACTCAACGCAGTCACACGCGGTGCACCGCACCCGCAGGGAAAGAGACTCGGGCTGCACGCTCCCTCTACTCCTCCCTTCTCCTCATGGCCACGGAAGGAGACAACAGCCGCCACACGCAACTGCCAGCATGCACTGCAAAAGGAGCATTCAAACCCACTGCAATGTGCATCTTGTGTGTATGGTTGTGTGTGCCTGCAGAAACACAAAGCAGAGAAGTAGAAAAGAGGGAGCAGAGTATGTGGAGAGACGCACAACAAAAAACTGTACAGCAGAGACGCATGGCGGAAACAACAAGAAGAGGACCGCTCAAACTCATGACTGCACTGCGGCCCAAGCAGTGGCAATCCACACACGATTTATTTAAAACAAAAAAACGTCCCCCTCGTCTTACACAAACCCCATCACACAAAATAATTACAAATAAAAAAGAAATCGTCCATTACTGTTCCACACAAATTTAAAAAAAAAATCGCCTGGCTGCCGTGTGGCCACACCAAACCGTCTGTATATATTTTGCCCGGAAAAGAAAATTGAAAAGATGGTTACGTGTGCTTCAACCGTCTGACCCTCCATGTGTCCGCACATCGTTTATATTTCATGGGGTCATCTGCGTGTTGGTGCTCCCCTCAGCCCTCTCATCGGCGTGCGAGTGCGGCCTGCAGAGCACAGTCACTCGTGTGTGTGGGGACTGAGAGAAGCACGCAGACATGACGGGAGTCGCGTCACTCCATCGGGAGGGTGAGCGCTGCAAAAGAAAAAAATCATCAGGAGGGAGAGAAATGCTGACGGGACTGCCAGCGCGTGAAATGAACACGAAAAGCAAAAAAGAAACAAAAACAAGAAAAACACGGCGGCAGGGTGTGGCTGTGTGTGTGTGGCGCTGCGGGTGTCTGCTCGCCCTGGCCGCAAAGAAACAAAACAAGAGGGAAAGAAATGTGTGCTCCGCCCCACAGGCCCCCGTCGCACGCCCACACGTCACGGCTCCCTCAGCGCGCCGTTCGTCGCGGCCCCTCCTCATGCGTGCAGCAGGCGAGGCGCACAGGGCCGTCGTCATGAGCGTGTCGGTGGGTGTGCGAGTGGAGCAGTTGGGCGAGAAACACACGGCACCCCTCACAGGAAGAGTGCAGCAAAAAAATATTAAAGAGGGAAGAGTAGAAAAGAAAACGTCCATGGTGATTGCCCCAAAAGCAAAAAGGAGAGGGAATGGGGGATAAAAATAAAGGGAAAAAAAAAAGAAAAGAATTTTGGAAAAAAGACACACACATAGACTCGCGCAACACAACAAAAGCTTTAAAACGCACATAAAGCAAAAAAAGCAAACAGGGGGAGAAGTAAATAAGAGTTATTTGGGAAGAGAAATTCATTGCCAGGTGTGTGTGTGTGTCGGTGCAGTGGAGGACGCAAATGTCCCACGCGGCAGCCAGCCACGCCTCACAGAGCCGCAAACCCCCACAGTCCCAACAGAAGGAGCAGCGATGGCACCAATCCGCTCTCACACACAGTGCCGGTATCGCTGTTATTCCCCTGCGACACATTTCCGAGGCTGCTGCTGAGTGCCGTGGCATTTACGTCCCCGACCTGTTTATTAACCTCTTCCTCCTGCCCATTCGTTCCTCCTTCTCTTGTCTCCATCGTTGGCTCGCCATCAGCAGTAAAACCGCCACCCACAGTTTGAGTTCCATCGGGAGATGTTCCTGAAGCCGACTGCACTAAGGAGTCCTCTTCTGCTGAGGGAGTACTGAGAGTGGACACCGCTGATTTGGATGCACCGCCACTGCCCGCACCTTTACTGCTCCCCATCGACTGTCCCTGTTCCGTCAGCTGTGTTCCGGCAGGAGTAGAAGGAGTTTCGGTTTGCTGAGCAGTTGCGGTCACCAAAGGACTGGGAGGTACAACGGAATCAGAAGAAACTGTTGAAGGCTTTGCCGCCTCCTTTTCCAATAGTTGAATTGGATCTTTATTCGGGTTGAGGGCGCCAATCTCTGCTTCATCCAACGGGCGGTTGTACAGCAGGACGTTCGTCACCGTCACAGGCACGTCTTCTTGTTTCCGTGTCTTGTCTCCATCCCCTCCAATGTAGAAGTATGAGATATCTTTCGAATCCGTATTTGCCAATGCACACGGCACATCACCCACACGCTTACCATCGACGTACGCGGAGCCCTGGGTGCCGTTCCTTAACAAAATTACCACGTGGTCTTTCGTCTTTGGCCCCCAAAATACGCTGCGATCCTTAGACTTTGTTTCGACACCACACAGCAACTGCCACTTCTTTTCCTTGCCATACGACAGTCCCAAAAATACAGAATTCCCTGCACCTGTCATCTTCGCACCCAAAAAAGGAATGGGGGTATCTTCCTCTGGCTCACCGTGGACGGACACCGTCGCCACAAGAGTGAACTTGTAGTTCGCAAAGTGGTACAGCTGATTCTCCCCCTGCTTGCCAACAGGCCACTCCGCCCACGCTCCCTGGAACTTCACACCATCTTCCGCCTTTGCAGCCCCACCTTTATTATGTACTGTGGCGTTCACTCCGAGGTACTCGTCCATCCATGTGTTCTCAGAGAAGTTGCCGGACAAAAAGCCAACCAGCCCATCCGTGATCTTAAAAGTACTGCGGCAGGGATTGTCAGGTGAGGTATCCTCCTGAGCAAGTAAAGTGGCACACAGCTGAGAGATACGTTCGTCCACTTCATTCCATGTCGCCAGCAACTCCTTCACCCGCTGCAGCTGCGCAGTCAGACGCACAGAAGCCATACCGAGTGATGTGTCCTTATCACCGCCCTTCTTCTTCTCGTACAGCGCAATCAACTCCTCTTTACTTTCAGTACTTTCGTACAACAGGGAGCTGGCGGCGACGTCCTCTTCCTTCTCGGATACCGGCCCAATATCAGCAATGTGCGTATTGTCCGTCAGCCAAAGATGGAGTCTGCCCTTTCCGTTTTCTTCTTTCTCTTTCTCCTTAGAATACACCGGCAGAGTAACAAGCATCACGTCCCTGTTATCAATCTTCGCTGTGATAAACCCACTCCCAACGCCCTTCTCAGGTCCCGTGTGTTTGTTGCCCCACACGCGCGAGAGTGTCCCGAGTGCCTCCGTCCACGAGTCCCCCTTGTCACCGGACTCGTACACCCTGCGGCGGCCATCATCACACGCAGTCATCATCATGAGTTTTTTGTCCTCCCACTCCACGACGGAGGGATCACTGCAGCCACCGGCAGAAACATCCTTCGACAGCTTCCAACCCTCAGTACCCGTGGAGTGTATGACAAGTGAAACGGTGTCTGTTACTCCAGCTGCGCCATTGGACTTAATGCCTTCCACTGGGAATACAAGCGTACCGTCATTCATCTTAACACCCGATCCACCGCCTCCAATCAAATCTGTCAAAGATTCTTCTTTTTGCATGTTAGAAATGCTCTGGAGAGCGTCAATATGATTCCAATGAATTCGTTTTTTACTCTTCTCATCACCACTGACGTTCCCTCTCGACAGCAAAAGTCCCCAATAAGCCGAAGTATTATCGGCAGCATCAAGGTTGTAGATTCCAGCAAGCATGTAAATATCACTTCCCTGCACAACTGTTGTTGGTCGGGCCAAATAAACTTTCGTCCCTCTTTCGAAACTAGCCTGAGCAACGATTTGGGAGGCACAGTTGGCTTTATCGGATGGACATTCCTCCAGTACTTGTGTCTTCAGTTTAGTTTTGTCCAACTCCTCCTTTTTTTGTTCACCATTCCACTCCAGGAGTTCCGAGGCAATCCCAGTAAAATCGCCTTCTTCCTTCTTCGTGTCCTGCGCCTCGGCAACGGCAAACACATCACTCCCCACCTTCAAAAGACTGGGAACACAGAGCGAGCTCACTGTTTCTCCATCTCTCACGTCTCTCCAAACAAACAATTTCCTTTTTGAAGGTTCCGAAGCAGACGCTGCCGCACTGCCGCAGCACATCATCACGACGAGAAGGAGCAGCACCGCGGAAGTAAACACACGCCGCGACATGATGGGCCTCTGCGGCTCACTCTCTCCTCCTTCCCTCCTCCTTCCGCTGGATCCGGTCACGCGGTAACGGTTGTGTGTGCGGGGTGCCTTGACAGCAGCAACACGTGAGTGCATATAAATATGTGTGTGTGGGCGGTGTTTGTGCTGTTGGTCCTTTCAGTGCCCTCGAATTTCACAGTAGCGTTTAGCGCTTGTTTTCCTTCTTCGTGTGTAATTGAGAGAGAAATAGAAAGAGAACATACCAAGAAAAAAGGATGAAAGAGTGAGCACAGCCACCCATCCACAGTTAGTGGCACCATCATCCCCGCCGCAGTCACTCCCAACAACAACAACTCACGCACACAGACACACGGAACAGGAGAAGGAAGAACAGTGCACCGGGAACACACAGCGACGGTCACCACCAGCAGCAGCCACGGCGTGTGTGTCGTTATTCGTCACGCGTCAGCAGACACTGAACAACGCCCACGCAAAAACACAACCAACGGGATGCAAAAGAATACAGCCGCCCCTCGCAGCACCCATGCGCTGCCGCCAGTCGTATTACTGTTGTCTCTGCAGTGCACCCGCATATCACTCCGCACGCCGGAAAATCCCCCGTCAACGGATACACAGCGGCAGTGCCACGTCGGCAGGTACAGCTGTTGGGAGAGAGTCAATAAGCAATTGTCCCAGGCACCCGAAATGCCACACCACTCACTGACAGCACACCGCCAACATCACGCCCGCAAAATGTCGCTGGGACAAATCGCGGACTCAAGCTCTTCTCGCGAGGGCCGCCACAGCCAGAATCTTGTGCGTGCGTGCGTGCCTTCACACCGCTCCACAGCGTGTGCAACAGGGCTTGTATGTGTGTGCATGTGCTTGTGTGTTTGTCAGCGCCTATAATTGCAGAGCAGCTGTGCGGCAAAAAAAGTCCAAAGAAGGAACCCACGAAGAGAGAAGCGGATAGCACACACGCAAATTACTCATATCATCACACACAAACACACATACGCAGCCCGCGGAATGGGTGCACTCAACTACAACACAAGCAGAGACTCAAAAACAAAAAGCCGAAGCGTGGGACGACCAGCGCACACACTCTCATTGCTCCCGTAAAGCAAAACACACACACACAGGGAGAGAGAGAGAGGTCGCCCACTCAATGCAATGAAAACAAAACAGAAACAGTTACGGTGCTCCGCCCATGCAGCCAGGCAGGACGGCAGCGGTGCGTGTCGTGCAAAAGAGAGCACCAACGGGCCTGCATGGGTGTGCATGCATATATACAATGGGCACATTATGTGTGTGCTTCGTGGGGTGAGGTGAGGGCGAGAGTCCATGCAAGGGGACACACACACAGAGAGTGAGTGAAAGACGAGTGTGTGTGCGGGCGGTGCACGGCTCTCTCTCCCTCACTCTCACGCGGCCACCACCGCAGCAGCAGCAGCACACGCAACAACAAGAAGAAGCAAAAGAGGGGAGGTGGTGTGGGAGACCGCGGTGCTGCCGTCACTGTCGTCTTTTGTCGCCGTCTCATTTGTTTGAGTTATGGTCGCTGTGTCTGTTGTTTCCTTCCTGTTGCCATGTTTATTTTCACCTCGTTTTGCACCTTCTGTTACTGCACCGTTATCTGTGGGGTTATTCTTCTGCAATCCCATTTCATTGCCCTTTTCTGCGTCCATATTAGAGGCATCACCAACAGCTAGGGGCCGTGCTTGTGTTGATTCAGAATTGCCGTCCGATTCACCATTCTGTTCGATTAGCACAACGGAAACATTTTCATCATTTTTTAACTCATTGTTTGGCTCCACGCCGTCATTGACTCTTTGAGACGTTTGCTCTGACACGTCATCTTCAGAGCTCAGCTTTTCTTTTCCTGGTTCTGCTCTGGGGTTTTCCACTGTTTTTTCTTTTTTTTTTCATTGTCGCTGCTGGTGCTTCTTGCAGTGAAGCTGGTATTGCTGCTCCAGGTTCCTGCGTTGATGCTGCCGGTAATGAAGATTCTGGCGGTGATGGTTCACTGGTTCCTGGTCGTTCCCCTCCTGATGGCGTTGTTGCTGGTGAGTGAACTCCCACTTTCGCTAAACCATTGCCTGCCTGTCTTGCTCCTCCTTCGTTACCTCGTCCATCCGGCGGCGCTTTTCGTTCTTCAAGTATTTCTTCCCTTTTTTCTCTTCCTGCACCTCCATCTATTTGTTCTTTGTGTACTTCTCCTTTTTCGCCCCTTAATTCGTCGGCTGTTTGTGTTTCAATTTCCAGATCCCTCTTCTGATCATCAGTCGCTTCGTTTTTTGGATCCAACGGTTTACCCGCGTTTTGACGCTCTTGACTGACGTGTTCTAATGGTTCCTGTTGTCCGGTATTTCTGCCTGCGGATTCAGGCTGTGGCCCCTCTGCTGGAACGTGAAATACATTGGTATTTTCAGAAGCATCGGCCTTTGGCACTTCCACCGCACATACACCGCACCACAGCACGCAGAGGGCACACACCAGCAGCACACGGCCAGTCATCATCGTCATCACTCCTGTCACTTGCGTGCAGCCTTCAGCACAAACTAACAACACGTAAACGCAGGGCAAAACCAAAAGGTGAGACAATTCGCAAAACCACCGCAGAGTAACAAGTGGCGGCACACCAGCAGCAACAGCGCACACACCATTACACAAATGGAACCAACACAAATCCAAAACTCGCACAGCGCCCTGCAAAAAATTAAAAAAGAACAAAAAAGCATTTAAAAAAGCCACATCCAAAGCTCCGCTGCGCATGCATATGAGTGTCTCTGCGATGCGTTCAACGTGGCGGATGTGGGAAGCAACGCGGAGCACACAGCAGGGCAGCGGAACCAAACAAAGCAAAAAACAGTCATCATAATTACTCTTATTTTATACATCGGACCACAGTAGACGTCCACATGTCCCCGTGGCTGAGTGCTGGCACGCACAGCCCACGCTCCCTTTCAGCCCACAGCGGCGCACGCCAGCGCGGATGCGGCGAGCAGCAGCGGGGCACACACCCACGCAGAGCTGCTGTGGCTGCCGTCGATTTCACGAAGACGTGACGGTGCGTGGGTGGTCGTCGTAGTGGTTGTAGTTGTCGTGGTACTTGGTGCCTCTGGCGCAGTGGTCGTCGTCGTAGTTTTATTGGTGGTCGTATTTGTGGTTGGTGCTTTTGTTGTCGTGGTCGTGGTCGTGGTCGTCGTATTTGGTTTTATTTCCATATCGGCATTGCTTTCAACCTGTCCCGCAATGACCGAATCCGATGAGCGTAACGAACCGGGCTCTTCTTCTGAAACTTCTTCCGTGGTGTCCGCCGGAGCCGTTGGCCCTGGCTTAGTGGGCGTACTCGATGACACTGCAGTAACGGTCCTTTTGTTTACGTTTTCTTTAGGGGTTATATTCGTCTCAGTATTAGTATTTCCAACAGTATCTGTCACGCACACGGAAGGGCAGCAGCACAGGGCGAGCACCAGCAGGGCGCACAGCAGACGGCACGTCATCATCGTGAGTGTGTCGTTCGGTGGTGTGGAGCTGATCTGCACAGTGAGGGAAATGGAGAGCAACAGGGGAGACGAGAGGTGCGGCAGACACACACAGAGGGCACACCACATGAGGAGAGGGCAGCAGCCAGGCATGCACCGTACGCCGCACACCACGCACGACACACACTCCAATCCACGGCAACAGACACACACACACACACACAGCCCTGCCGCAACACCAACACACAGATGGAAGAGGGAGAAGCAAACAGGAGCGGCACACAAGGCTCCACCGCACGTACACATACGGCGAGAGCGGTCCGTCGTGTCGGCACCCCTCACGGAGGGCACGCACACAAACAGGAGGAGGTGCAGCGCACACAGCAACACAAAAGCAAAGTAACTATAATAAAAAGGAGAGATCCCCGCACACCACGTGGATTGTTGGTCCACGGGAAGTGCAGCCAATATTCATCACAAAAATAATTCGTTTCTGTTTCCTTTTCGTTGTACGTTGTGAAAACAATTACTGAGTAGCGCAAGGGCCGTCCGTACCAAAGTGGCAATTACTCCGTCGCATACGGGCCGTCGTGCATGCTGGGCATTCCCAAACAGTTGCAGTCCTTACTCTCAACAACGAAGGCATTCCCACAGTGGATGAAGCAAAGTATCCGGTGGTTCGTCGTGGGATCAGCAGTCCGTGGCGTCTGTGATGAAGTGGTGGCGGAAGAGCAATGGTTGTCATTGGAGCTTGCAGATGTGCTTTGTCCGTTTTTTTCCCGTCGATACGCTTGGCATTTTCGGTGGCGACCTGCGCGCGAGGCGCCTGTTAAAAAGACGCTGGCGCCAATGCAGCATCCTCGTGCAAGGACTTCTTCAACTATCGGAACGCCAGGCTGAGCATGTCGGGCGCGTGCTTCCATATTGTGGACGGGCGAGCGCACTCAGCCGCAGATTGGGCAGGAGGACGTCAATCCGCCGCTCGCTGGTCGGCAAGGAATTGCGGTGTTCACGTCGGGAAGATGTTCCGGCGGAGGCGGTGGCGGGCCGGTCTCCTCGGTGAGGGAACGATGGCACCACCGACACAGAGGGTTCCTTGTGATCTGCAGGGCGCGTGCAGGCCTGCCGAAGAGCGGGCAGGAGTCGCATCGCGCCTGTACGGAGTGCTGCCACTCGGGGCGCGATGTCGGGGCGGACGACAAAAACAGAGTCCTCGCCACACCGAAGAGCGCCTGTCATGCGGTGTGCGCGTCTTCCTTTTCCTCCTGGACATCCTTCCGGTATAACCTCTTGACGGCGGCAAGGAAGTCCAAGTGCCAGATTGGGATTCCTCATTGCGGGAGGGATCGTGCAATCGTGGTTTCTTCGTCAGCGGCCTCAGTGCGTGGGATACCGCAGTCTGATGGTAAAAATATAAATTCCACAGAGTGACCTCGCTCCATCAAGGAAAGTAGCATAATCCAAATCTCCTCAGTAATGCGGCTTCGCATGGCCATTGGAGCAACTCGGAGTGCCTCAATTGCCGACAGGGAGTCCGTCGCCACCAGGATTCGTGTGGGCGATTGGAATGTTTCCGGAAGAGGAATTATGAGATTTCTGAAGCCATTTCCAACGGCAGGGCACTCTGCTCCATATGAGCATGCGAGCCTGCCAGCTGCTGCACGATGGACCTCCACAGGGAGATCATTTCTCTTTGTGGTGTCGTATAATAGTGCGGCGGACCCAGATGCGAGTTCAGCGAGGGATGAAGAACCGTCCGCCCATAATTCAAAATCGTAATCTCCTAGAGAGGAGTAAAGAGAATCAAAAGCCGTGCGCTTGACATCGTCAGAGACGCCTTTGGCAAAGAGTGGCTGATAAAATCTCACTTCGTTGCAGCTCACAGTGTCACAGGGAATAATTCTACGTTGGGTAAGAGGAGGAGCACGAAGGTGGCTGCGAGGTATCCCAGTAATTACACAGACGGATTGTAATCCATTAATAACGGCATCTCTCGGAAGCGGGATTGATGTCGCCGCTTTCCCATGCATGGATGGCGGCATAGGTTCAGAGTAGATAAGGGAACGCAAATCCTCGTAATCATGGAGGCGTATATAGCGTTCGTATTGTGTGAGTGCAAGAAGCCAGAGTATCTTTTGGAGCGGGAGAAGATTGACTTCCAAGTAGACAGATGTATCTTCCGTTGATGCTCTAAGGCCAAGAGATGTTTTACAGCTGTCGCGGTACAGTACTTACATATTATGGAGGTAGGTGGGGGCAAGGCATGGGAGAATTGCCTCGCCACAATACAGTGACACACTGTGGACGTATTCAATCGAAAAGGATCGCATGGTGTGATGGGACCCACCAGCTTGTGCGACCAGCCGCAGTTGATAGCAGAGTGGCATGGTCTGCTTTGAAGCGGTGGAAGCGTGCGTGCCAAAATTAGGAAGTCGATCAATCGTGCTGCCCAGTAAGCGCGCTGGGCGCGACTGAATACGTAGGTTCCCATTGACAAAATGGAGATCGACCATTTCCTCGTCAGACCGTGTGTGTAAAAAGATGTAGAATAGAGCAGCTTCACTCTTATCGACGTTGATTTTGAGGCTGTGCTCGGCAGCCCATTTCGATACAAGGGAAAGGGCCTGTTGCATTGCCGCAGCACAGGCATGGATGTCCGCACCTGAGGCAACAAGTGTGAGGTCGTCAGATCACATGAGTGCGGAGGCAGAATAGATGTTGTCCATGCGGTGCAGCAGATCATCCACATGGTGGAGGAAGAGTTGGGGTCCCGGGACGCCGCCTTGCGGTACTCCAGCTGGGGTGAGTTGTTTCCGGGAGTGCTGTTCGCGAGTGCATACCCCAATATAGCGGCCCCGCAGGTAGTTGTGCAGCCAGCGTTTGGTTCGAAGGCCAAGGCGTGGAAGCCCGTCAAGCATGCCGAGTGATTTCCCATGGTCAACGGTGTCTCAAGCAGTCGAAAAATCAATCAAGACTACGAACGAGCGATGGCGACGAGGGTGTCGTGCGGGGCGCCGCCTCCAGGGCGCGCATACTCGACAATGCCAAACTCATCCAATCCACGGGTAATTTATCGGTAACAAGTGTCACCACGTCCGATGTAGAACGCGAAGGTGCAAATCCAAATTGACGTGGGTGGTGTGGCAATAACGCTGACAGACGGCGATGAGTCATTCTTTCGGTTAACTTGAGTAAAACAGAGAGTAGCGTGATGGGTCTGTGACTCTCTGGGCGGCATGGATCCTTCCCAGGGTTGGAAATGCGAATATTGACCTCAATTTTCCAGGAGCCAGGCAGGCTGCCATTTGCGAAGGAGTTGTGGATCATCGTTCTAAGAGTGCCGCACGCAACGGGCCCGGGATGGTGCAGGAACTCATTCAACATGTTGTCGGGGCCAGGGTCTGAGCCGAGCAATAAGTCACGGATGGCCACGCCAAGTTCACATGGCGTAAAAGGCCGATCCATTTCCCAGCCACCAGGAGACAAAGGAGTGCGGCGTGCAGCAGCAGCAGTATAAGGCGGTATGGCACGTGAAACTCGTACAAAATGACGGACGAGCGGGTATCCCTGCAGCCAAGGCAGGGCGCAAACGCAGCCAAGATAATTTCGGGGCACAACCGATCCCAGAGGATGAGGGTTCGGCGCCGCCATGCCGCGAAGATATCGCCAGCTTGGGATGGATGGGGCTCCAAAGTTTTTCCACACGAGCTTCCAGAAGCATAATGAAACTACGGCGTAAGGCTTGATTTTGTTTCTCCACATTTTGGATGAATTCGGCTCGAATTAGACTGTCTCCGGGTGAGGCGATGTGTGTGCTTTGTGTGCTGCTCCTGCGGCGGACTCGGCTTGTTCCATTTAGTGTGTCCACATCGGTTTGGGGCTTTCACGGCTGCCGCGCGGGGTATGGCGCTCAGCTGCTCGTAAGATACCTCTGCGGATGTCCAACCATGTGGAGTCGGTGGCAGGGAGTGTTTCACACAACGAGGTTAAAGCAGGCCAATCCGCTTTGCGCAGGGCGAATACGGCTTTCTTCCGTCGAGGCGGCGTGTTGGCTAGTCGCGGAATGCCATCATCCATCCCTACCGAGTAAGATATCAAGCGGTGGTCCGAATCGATGTAGGGAGTGAATTTCCAGTGGGTGACACGTAGAGCACAATAAGCAGTCACGTCAGGGGACGAGACATTACGATGTGTGATCCGTGTTGCCTGCGCCGGGTCATTTGCCAGTCCAAAATTGAAATCAATTAAAACAGCGGCAAATTTCTCTCCTCCAGTCGTTGGTGGTGTTTACGACTGTCCCGAAGCTCATGGTGTGAATTCAACTCACCCGCAATAATCGCTGCGGGTCTGAGCGACGAATGATACTAATAAATGAAGAGTTTTGAACAGTTGCTGTGGGGAGGGTTGTAGAGATTCGCCACGCAAATGCCGGAACAGCGCTGTGGAAATGCACGGACAGCAGTGGTCTCCAGGAGGTCTGTGCCGGGGAGCGACAGGCGCTCGCACGGTAGACAGTGGCGCACCAGAGTGGCAACGCCACCAGCGCGCCCAGTGCAGGCCTGAAGAAAGTCATTATGGCCAGAAACTTTTGTCGCTAATTTGCTACGGTCATTTATTTCCTCGAAAAAAAAAGATGTCAGTTTGATGCCGCTCCAATCGCGCAGCAAATGCAATCTTTTTTACGGACGAGAGGCCTGCAACGTTACGCTGCCAAATAGTGATGTAGCCATCCTCCTCGGTGCCAGAGTTCTTGTGGACGTCACCGCAACGGGTGATATCAACGGAGCGATCGCAGCGAAACGGTCGCGCAGGTTTTGTCCGACAGCCTGCAGGCAGACCGCTTCACCTCCCCGCACCGAGCATGGCGTGGAACCTTCTCGAGGGGTGAAGTCGTCTTGGTCTCCGTCGTGCTCGCAGCAACGCCCTGCTGCGGAGTTCCTACATGCAACCAGAGCCCCAGCACCGCGACAAGGTGTGGACCCCATCGCTGGGGCCCCAGGAGAAGCCGCAGTGCCTCCTGCTCTCATCAGGGATCCTTCTTGACGTCTTGATGCGGAGAAGCGCCCATCGGTTCTTACAAACGAAGCCGCACACCTGCGGCACATCCTGCGCTGTGAGAGGCACGACCCTCACCACAACCGGAGCCGCCCACGCGCCGTCGGTACGCACGGCATCGAAAAGAAAAAAGCATGGATGCGTCAGGGTGACAGCAAAGCATCCGCTAGCAATCACTTCACAGGCATCACCACAAGCAGCACCAGCAGCGCTGCAAGCCACGGGTTAACGTGGACTAACTGACGCATGGCGTATGTCGAAGGAAAAACTTAGTGGCCTCACAAGGATAAAAAACGCTGACAATTCAAAACAAAAAAAAACGATATGGGAATAACAAAAGAAGATTAAAGTTTCCGCAGTCAAAGCAAGCCACCAATCAAAGAAAAGTGGAATGGGTGAACCCAACCAAAATAAGACAAAAAAATAAAACAAAAAGCAAGAAGCCGAAGCGTGGGACGACCAGCGCACACACTCGCATTGCTCCCGTAAAGCAAAACACACACACACAGGGAGAGAGAGAGAGAGAGGTCGCCCACTCAATGCAATAAAAACAAAACAGAAACAGTTACGGTGCTCCGCCCATGCAGCCAGGCAGGACGGCAGCGGTGCGTGTCGTGCAAAAGAGAGCACCAACGGGCCTGCATGGGTGTGCATGCATATATACAATGGGCACATTAAGTGTGTGCTTCGTGGGATGAGGTGAGGGCGAGAGTCCATGCAAGGGGACACACACAGAGAGAGTGAGTGAAAGACGAGTGCGTGTGCGGGCGGTGCACGGCTCTCTCTCCCTCACTCTCACGCGGCCACCACCGCAGCAGCAGCACACGCAACAACAAAAAGCAAAAGAGGGGAGGTGGTGTGGGAGACCGCGGTGCTGCCGTCACTGTCGCCAGGTGTCGTGTTTATTTGATTAGTGGCGTTTGCACCAGTTATGGTTTCTTTTTCTTTGCCTGGAGGATTCTCTTGATGTTGTTCCTTTTGTTTCTCTCGTTCCTCTTCTGTTTCATCATCCTTTTCTTCCCCAGCTCTTTGTTTGATTCCTGTCGGAGTTTCTCCTGCATGTGTGCGTTGGACTTCCTGCTGAATATCAGTTGAATTTACTTTCGGGGCACCTGAGACATGTGCAGCCTCTTCTCTCTCCTGAGCCCGATGTCTTTCATGACCCTCAACACCTTCCTCCCCTTCTCCCCCTTCTTTTCCTTCTTTTTCATTAGAACCATCATTGCCGTTGTGTTCTCCCGAAGAATGATCTCCTGCAGGATTAATTGGTATTGTTGCTTCAACATTTATTTGTTGTTCTTTTCCCTGCGACGGTTGATGTCCTTCTCCACTTTTTGTATCCTCTTCTTGGACTGGATGTGGGTTATCTTGCGGCTGTGGTCCACTTCCTTCATTTTGTTTGGTTACTGCCGCTTCACCATCACCAACTGTTTCTTTTTCTGACTGGTTTTGTGTTCCACTTTCGACTTGGCGTTGGCTTTCAGGTTTCGGTCCACTTTCATTTACATTTTCCAGTTTTTCATCAGCGGCTTGTGATTGTCCTCCTCCTCCTCCTTCTCCTGGTGTTTTTAGTCTTTCATTCTGATCCTCATCATCAGAACCTTCTTCTTCTTCTTCTTCTTCTTCTTCTTCTTCTTCTTCTTCTTCTTCTTCTTCTGTAGAAGGTTGTTCGTCACCTGAATCCTCAGTTCCGTCTTTAACATCTGATGCCTTTAAACCTGGTTTGTGTGATCCTCCCTGTGCAATTGGCGATGATTCCTGTGAACTTTCATCAACATCACTCGAAGAAGCAACAGGCGGAGTTCCACCTGTCCCACCTTCTTCACACCTACCGCCACCGCAGCACCGCACCACAGCACGCAGAGGGCACACACCAGCAGCACACGGCCAGTCATCATCATCGCCATCACTCCTGTCACTTGCGTGCAGCCTTCAGCACAAACTAACACCCCGCCAACGTAGAGTGAAAGGAAAAGAAAGAGACACGGCACAGTAACAAACACCACCAGCAGCAGCAGCACGCGTTTCATGAGAAATATTGAACCAATGAAAGTGCAAAAAACGCACAGCAACCTGCAATAATTTAACAACAAGAAAAACACACAAGACAAGGAAAACTTTGAAAACCAAACAAAAGAAAACAAGCAGCAATAAAGCAAAACAGTAAAAACACAAAAAACAAAAACCTACGCCCAAATGGCTCCAGTGCGCATGCACCTATCCTCAACAGTGTGGCCTCTTAAACTGTCGTGTGCGTGTCATGCATATTAATGTGTCTGGGACACTGCCAACGTGGCGGATGTGGGCAGCAACGCGGAGCACACAGCAGGGCAGCGGAAGCAAACAAAGCAAAAAACAGTCATCATAATTACTCTTACTTCATACATCGGACCACAGTAGACGTACACATGTCCCCGTGGCTGAGTGCTGGCACGCACAGCCCGCATGCACCTCTTCAGCCCACAGCGGTGCACGCCAGCGCGGATACGGCGAGCAGCAGCGGGGCACACACCCACGCAGAGCTGCTGAGGCTGCCGTCGATTTCACGAAGACGTGACGGTGCACGGGTGGTCGTCGTCGTGGTTGGCGCCTCTGTTGTAGTCGTCGTCGTTGGTGCCTGTAACTTAACGTCAGCCACATTTTTTTCCTTTGCCGTACCAAAATGTTTAGTCTCTGCATTCTCAGTGGTTTTGTTTCCTTCGCCGGCCGCTCAACCTTGAGGCCCTTCCACACCGGACGCACCTTGTGACTGTTCCGCACCGCTTCCCAAACTTGTTGACCCTGGCGTAGTGGTCCCACGTGATCCCTCTGAAGTACTGGCGATTGTGTGGGAGTCATTACCTCCACCAGCGGCCGTCACACACACGGACGTGCAGCAGCAGCAGCACGAGAGCGTAAGGAACAACACGGCGCACACCACACGGAGCCGCACCGTCACCATCGTCACCATCGCAGTCATCATCACCCGTAGTGGAGTCGCTGGAGTCAGTGAGCCGATCCGTGAGCCAGAAGGAAAAGGAATGCAACAGGAGGGAGAGGGACGGAGCACAGCGGATACAGCGAGAGAGAGAGCAGACAACATGAGAGGGCAGCAGGCCCAGCCGCACAGTTCACACACCACGAGACGGCATCCACGCAAGGAAGGCACACAACGCCAGCAGCCACCCACTATGCAGGAGGAGAAGACATCCACCACCATCTCCCCCAGCTCATCTCTACAGCCCCAGGGAAATGGCCAAAACCCGCGGCCACCACACAACACACACGCGCAAGCGAACCCTCATCCATCCACGATGCGGCACCAAAATTTCCAGCCATCCCGCCCTCAATGGGACACGGAGCCCAACTCAACGCAGTCACACGCGGTGCACCGCACCCGCAGGATAAGAGACTCGGGCTGCACGCTCCCTCTCCTCCCTTCGCCTCATGGCCACGGAAGGAGACAACAGCCGCCACACGCAACTGCCAGCATGCACTGCAAAAGGAGCATTCAAACCCACTGCAATGTGCATCTTGTGTGTATGGTTGTGTGTGCCTGCAGAAACACAAAGCAAAGAAGTAGAAAAGAGGGAGCAGAGTATGTGGAGAGACGCACAAAAATGCACAGCGGAGACGCGTGGCGGAAACAACAACAAGAAGACCGCTCAAACTCATGACTGCACAGCAGCCCAAGCAGTGGCAATTCACACACGATTTATTTAAAACAAAAAAACATCCCCTTCGTCTTATACAAACCCCATCACACAAAATAATTACAAATAAAAAAGAAATCGTCCATTACTGTTCCACACAAATTTAAAAATCGCCTGGCTGCCGTGTCGCCACACCAAACTGTCTGTATATATTTTGCCCGGAAAAGAAAATTGAAAAGATGGTTGCGTGTGTTTCAACCGTCCGACCCTCATGTGTCCGCACATCGTTTATATTTCATGGGGTCATCTGCGTGTTGCTGCTCCCCTCAGCCCTCTCATCGGCGTGCGAGTGCGGCCCGCAGAGCACAGTCACTCGTGTGTGTGGAGACTGAGAGAAGCACGCAGACATGACGGGTGTCGCGTCTCTCCATCGGGAGAGTGAGCGCAGCAAAAGAAAAAAAATCATCAGGAGGGAGAGAAATGCTGACGGGACTGCCAGCGCGTGAAATGAACAAACAAAAAAAACACGGCGGCTGGGTGTGGCTGTGTGTGTGGCGCTGCGGGTGTCTGCCCGCCCTGGCCGCAAAAAAGAAAACAAAACAAGAGGGAAAGAAATGTGTGCTCCGCCCCACAGGCCCTCGTCGCACGCCCACACGTCACGGCTCCTCCTCATGCGTGCAGCAGGCGAGGCGCACAGGGCCGTCGTCATGAGCGTGTCGGTGGGTGTGCGAGTGGAGCAGTTGGGCGGGAAACACACGGCACCCCTCACAGGAAGAGTGCAGCAAAAAAATATTAAAGAGGGAAGAGTAGAAAAGAAGAAAACGTCCATAGTGATTGCCCCAAAAGCAAAAAGGAGAGGGAATGGGGGATAAAAATAAAGGGAAAAAAAAAAGAAAAGAATTTTGGAAAAAAGACACACACATAGACTCGCGCAACACAACAAAAACTTTAAAACGCACATAAAGCAAAAAAAGCAAACAGGGGGAGAAGTAAATAAGAGTTATTTGGGAAGAGAAATTCATTGCCAGGTGTGTGTGTCGGTGCAGTGGAGGACGCAAATGTCCCACGCGGCAGCCAGCCACGCCTCACAGAGCCGCAAACCCCCACAGTCCCAACAGAAGGAGCAGCGATGGCACCAATCCGCTCTCACACACAGTGCCGGTATCGCTGTTATTCCCCTGCGACACGTTTCCGAGGCTGCTGCTGAGTGCCGTGGCATTTACGTCCCCGACCTGTTTATTAACTTCTTCCTCCTGCCCATTCGTTCCTCCTTCTCTTGTCTCCATCGTTGGCTCGCCATCAGCAGTAAAACCGCCACCCACAGTTTGATGTCCATCGGGAGATGCTCCTGACGTCACCTGCGCTACGGATTCCTCTTCTGCTGAGGGAGTACTGACAGTGGACACCGCTGATTTGGATGCACCGCCACTGTCCGCACCTTTACTGCTCCCCATCGACTGTCCCTGTTCCGTCAGCTGTGTTCCGGCAGGAGTAGACGGAGTTTCGGTCTTCTGAGAAGTTGCGGTCACCAGAGGACTGGGAGGTACAACGGAATCAGAAGAAACTGTTGAAGGCTTTGCCGCCTCCTTTTCCAATAGTTGAATTGGATCTTTATTCGGGTTGAGGGCGCCAATCTCTGCTTCATCCAACGGGCGGTTGTACAGCAGGACGTTCTTCACCGTCACAGGCACGTCTTCTTGTTTCCGTGTCTTGTCTCCATCCCCTCCAATGTAGAAGTATGAGATATCTTTCGAATCTGTATTTGCCAATGCACACGGCACATCACCCACACGCTGACCATCGACGTACGCGGAGCCCTGGTTGCCGTTCCGTAGCAAAATTACCACGTGTTGAGTTTTCTCTGTCCTCAAAGTGCTGCTGTGCTCCTTAGGGGTTTCGTCACCGGACAGCAACTGCCACTTACCTCCGCCGTTGTACGACAGTCCCAGGAGTACAGGATTCCCTGCACCAGCCATCTTCACACCCAACAATGGAATGGAGTTATCTTCCTCCTTCGGCACCTTGTCGATGGACACCGTCGCCACAAGAGTGAAGTTGTGGTTCGCGAAGTGGTACAGCTGATTCTCCCCCTGCCTGCCAACGGGCCACTCCGCCCACGCTCCCTGGAACGTCACACCACCGGCATGCAGTGTTTGCCCTGCTTTATTATGTACTGTGGCGTTCACTCCGAGGTACTCGTCCCTCCATGTATTCTCAGAGAAGTTGCCGGACAAAAAGCCAACCAGCCCATCCGTGATCTTACCATCAGTAGTGCAGGCATTGTCAGGTGAGGTATCCTCCTGAGCAAGTAAAGTGGCACACAGCTTGGAGACACGTTCGTCCACTTCCTTCCAGGTCGCCAGCACCTTCTTCACCCGCTGCAGGTGCTCAGTCAGACGCACAGAAGCCATACCGAGTGATGTGTCCTCATCACCGCCCTTCTTCTTCTCGTACAGCGCAATCAACTCCTCTTTACTTTCAGTACTTTCGTACAACAGGGAGCTGGCGGCGACGTCCTCTTCCTTCCCCGGATACCGGCCCAATATCAGCAATGTGCGTATTGTCCGTCAGCCAAAGATGGAGTCTGCCCTTTCCGTTTTCTTCTTTCTCTTTCTCCTTAGAATACACCGGCAGAGTAACAAGCATCACGTCCCTGTTATCAATCTTCGCTGTGATAAACCCACTCCCAACGCCCTTCTCAGGTCCCGTGTGTTTGTTGCCCCACACGCGCGAGAGTGTCCCGAGGGCCTCCGTCCACGAGTCCCCCTTGTCACCGGACTCGTACACCCTGCGGCGGCCATCATCACACGCAGTCATCATCATGAGTTTTTTGTCCTCCCACTCCACGACGGAGGGATCACTGCAGCCACCGGCAGAAACATCCTTCGACAGCTTCCAACCCTCAGTACCCGTGGAGTGTATGACAAGTGAAACGGTGTCTGTTACTCCAGCTGCGCCATTGGACTTAATGCCTTCCACTGGGAATACAAGCGTACCGTCATTCATCTTAACACCCGATCCACCGCCTCCAATCAAATCTGTCAAAGATTCTTCTTTTTGCATGTTAGAAATGCTCTGGAGAGCGTCAATATGATTCCAATGAATTCGTTTTTTACTCTTCTCATCACCACTGACGTTCCCTCTCGACAGCAAAAGTCCCCAATAAGCCGAAGTATTATCGGCAGCATCAAGGTTGTAGATTCCAGCAAGCATGTAAATATCACTTCCCTGCACAACTGTTGTTGGTCGGGCCAAATAAACTTTCGTCCCTCTTTCGAAACTAGCCTGAGCAACGATTTGGGAGGCACAGTTGGCTTTATCGGATGGACATTCCTCCAGTACTTGTGTCTTCAGTTTAGTTTTGTCCAACTCCTCTTTTTTTTGTTCACCATTCCACTCCAGGAGTTCCGAGGCAATCCCAGTAAAATCGCCTTCTTCCTTCTTCGTGTCCTGCGCCTCGGCAACGGCAAACACATCACTCCCCACTTTCAAAAGACTGGGAACACAGAGCGAGCTCACTGTTTCTCCATCTTTCACGTCTCTCCAAACAAACAATTTCCTTTTTGAAGGTTCCGAAGCAGACGCTGCCGCACTGCCGCAGCACATCATCACGACGAGGAGGAGCAGCACCGCGGAGGTAAACACACGCCGGGACATGTTGGGCCTCTGCGGCTCACTCTCTCCTCCTTCCCTCCTCCTTCCGCGGGATCCGGTCACACGGCGACGGTTGTGTGTGCGGGGTGCCTTCACTGCAGCAACACGTGAGTGCATATAAATATGTGTGTGTGGGCGGTGTGTGTGTGCTGTTGGTCCTTTCAGAGCCTTCAAATTTCACAGTGGCGTTTAGCGCTTTTTTCCCTTCTTAGTGAGTGATTGATAAAGAAATAGAGAGAAAACAAGCCAAGCAAAGAGGTGAGACAGCGAGCACCGCCACCCATCCACACTGTGAGTGGCATCACCATCCCCGCCGCAGTCACTCCCAACAACAACAACTCACGCACACAGACACACGGAACAGGAGATGGAAGAACAGTGCACCGGGAACACACAGCGACGGTCACCACCAGCAGCAGGAGCCACGGCGTGTGTGTCGTTATTCGTCACGCGTCAGCAGACACTGAACAACGCCCACGCAAAAACACAACCAACGGGATGCAAAAGAATACAGCCGCCCCTCGCAGCACCCATGCGTTGCCGCCAGTCGTTTTGTTGTTGTCTCTTCCAACGCACCCGCATATCACTCCGCACGCCGGAAAATCCCCCGTCAACGGATACACAGCGGCAGTGCCACGTCGGCAGGTACAGCTGTTGGGAGAGAGTCAATAAGCAATTGTCCCAGGCACCCGAAATGCCACACCACTCACTGACAGCACACCGCCAACATCACGCCCGCAAAATGTCGCCGGGACAAATCGCGGACTCAAGCTCTTCTCGCGAGGGCCGTCACAGCCAGAATCTTGTGCGTGCGTGCGTGCCTTCACACCGCTCCACAGCGTGTGCAACAGGGCTTGTCTGTGTGTACCTGAGTGTTTGTCAGTGCCTATAATTGCAGAGCAGCTGTGCGGCAAAAAAAGTCCAAAGAAGGAACCCACGAAGAGAGAAGCGGATAGCACACACGCAAATTACTCATATCATCACACACACACGCAGCCCGCGGAATGGGTGCTCTCAACTACAACACAAGCAGAGACTCAAAAACAAAAAAAGAAAAAGCCGAAGCGTGTGACGACCAGCGCACACACTCTCATTGCTCCCGTAAAGCAAAACACACACACAGGGAGAGAGAGAGAGAGGTCGCCCACTCAATGCAATAAAAACAAAACAGAAACAGTTACGGTGCTCCGCCCATGCAGCCAGGCAGGACGGCAGCGGTGCGTGTCATGCAAAAGAGAGCACCAACGGGCATGCATGGGTGCGCATGCAATATATACAATGGGCACATTATGTGTGTGCTTCGTGGGATGAGGTGAGGGCGAGAGTCCATGCAAGGGGACACACACACACACAGAGAGAGAGAGAAGGACGAGTGTGTGTGCGGGCGGTGCATGGCTCTCTCCCTCACTCTCACGCGGCCACCACCGCAGCAGCAGCCGCACACACCACGAAACTGATGGAATCAGTGCGATTGCAGAACTCGCACACCGTCCTGCAAACCAGAAGTTTAAAAAGCAATAAGAAACAAGAATTCCCAAAAAAAAAAAAAGGAAAAAACTTGGGCTTCTTCGGGACTCGAACCCGCGTCCCGGATGACATTGTGAGCTTGTTTGCCACTGAGCTAAAAAAAATGTGGTCGCGCGACCCATTTTCACGTAAGGTGTTAATTTCGACCTTCGAACAATCGAGCACATTTGCGTTGTCCCCTGGAAAACGAAAGCGACATGTTTAGGGTGCGCCGCCGCAGCGTGAATACTTCGATTCGTCGTCATATATCTCTCGTACGGGGCCGCAGCCGCAGCGTGGATACATCGATTCGTTGTCATATATCTCTCGTTCGGGGCGGACCGCCGCAACTTGGATAATTCGACACGTCGTCATGTATCTCTCGTCCGGGGCAGCCGCCGCAACTTGGATAATTCGACACGTCGTCATGTATCTCTCGTCCGGGGCCACCGCCCTACTCTTTTTTATTCCCTGCGGCGGCCAACCCCGGCAGTAAGGACAAAAAACAGGATCGCGTTTTTTTTAATGCTTTTCCTGTTTGGGGGGGGCGGATCTTTGTTTTCTATGATTGCCCCCTTTTTTTGTCTATCCCAGGTTGGTTTTAGGAGGCTTGATGTGCCTGCTGGGTGATCGCCGGCTCTTTTATTGGTGATTGCGTATTTTTGGCTTACCGCTGTGCCGCTCAGCGCCATTTTGTTTTACTTCTTTTCTGCTTATTGGGGCGTGTTGTTATTCGTCACGCGTCAGCACACACCGAGCAACATGTCAAAAAAACAAAACGCAGGCTTCTTCGCCCCTCGCGAGGGCCTCCGCAGCCACAATCCTGTGCGTGCGTGCATTCTCAGCGTTTTAAACACGGCATGTGTGTGCATGTGCTTGTGTGTTTGGCAGCGCCTATAATTGCAGAGCAGCTGTGCGGCAAAAAAAGTCCAAAGAAGGAACCCACGAAGAGAGAAGCGGATAGCACACACGCAAATTACTCATATCATCACACACAAACACACACACGCAGCCCGCGGAATGGGTGCACTCAACTACAACACAAGCAGAGACTCAAAAACAAAAAAAGAAAAAGCCGAAGCGTGGGACGACCAGCGCACACACTCTCATTGCTCCCGTAAAGCAAAACACACATACAGGGAGAGAGAGAGAGAGGTCGCCCACTCAATGCAATAAAAACAAAACAGAAACAGTTACGGTGCTCCGCCCATGCAGCCAGGCAGGACGGCAGCGGTGCGTGTCGTGCAAAAGAGAGCACCAACGGGCATGCATGGGTGCGCATGCAATATATACAATGGGCACATTATGTGTGTGCTTCGTGGGATGAGGTGAGGGCGAGAGTCCATGCAAGGGGACACACACAGAGAGTGAGAGAAGGACGAGTGTGTGTGCGGGCGGTGCACGGCTCTCTCTCCCCCACTCTCACGCGGCCACCACCGCAGCAGCCGCACACGCAACAAGAAGAAGAAGCAAAAGAGGGGAGGTGGTGTGGAAGGCCGCGGTGCTGCCGTCACTGTCGCCATTTGTCGCCGTCTCATTTGTTTGAGTTATGGTCGCTGTGTCTGATGTTTCCTTCCTGTTGCCATGTTTATTTTCACCTCGTTTTGCACCTTCTGTTACTGCACCGTTATCTGTGGGGTTATTCTTCTGCAATCCCATTTCATTGCCCTTTTCTGCGCCCATATTAGAGGCATCACCAACAGCTAGGGGCCGTGCTTGTGTTGATTCAGAATTGCCGTCCGATTCACCATTCTGTTCGATTAGTAAAACGGAAACATTTTCATCATTTTTTAACTCATTGTTTGGCTCCACGCCGTCATTGACTCTTTGAGACGTTTGCTCTGACACGTCATCTTCAGAGCTCAGCTTTTCTTTTCCTGGTTCTGCTCTGGGGTTTTCCACTGTTTTTTCTTTTTTTTTTTTCATTGTCGCTGCTGGTGCTTCTTGCAGTGAAGCTGGTATTGCTGCTCCAGGTTCCTGCGTTGATGCTGCCGGTAATGAAGATTCTGGCGGTGATGGTTCACTGGTTCCTGGTCGTTCCCCTCCTGATGGCGTTGTTGCTGGTGAGTGAACTCCCACTTTCGCTAAACCCTTGCCTGCCTGTCTTGCTCCTCCTTCGCTACCTCGTCCATCCGGCGGCGCTTTTCGTTCTTCAAGTATTTCTTTCCTTTTTTCTCTTCCTGCACCTCCATCTATTTGTTCTTTGTGTACTTCTTCCTTTTCGCCCCTTAATTCGTCGGCTGTTGGTGTTTCAATTTCCAGATCCCTCTTCTGATCATCAGTCGCTTCGTTTTTTGGATCCAACGGTTTACCCGCGTTTTGACGCTCTTGACTGACGTGTTCTAATGGTTCCTGTTGTCCGGTATTTCTGCCTGCGGATTCAGGCTGTGGCCCCTCTGCTGGAACGTGAAATACATTGGTATTTTCAGAAGCATCGGCCTTTGACACTTCCACCGCACATACACCGCACCACAGCACGCAGAGGGCACACACCAGCAGCACACGGCCAGTCATCATCATCGTCATCACTCCTGTCACTTGCGTGCAGCCTTCAGCACAAACTAACAACACGTAAACGCAGAGTGAAAGCAAAAGAGAGACAAGTCACACAACCACCGCAGAGTAACAAGTGGCGGCACACCAGCAGCAACAGCGCACACACCATTACACAAATGGAACCAACACAAATCCAAAACTCGCACAGCGCCCTGCAAAAAAATTAAAAAAAAAAAAAAGGTATTTAAAAAACCACACCCAAGGCCTCGCTGCTCATGCATATGAGTGTGTCTGGGATGCGTTCAACGTGGCGGATGTGGGAAGCAGCGCGGAGCACACAGCAGGGCAGCGGAAGCAAAAAAAGCAAAAAACAATCATCATAATTACTCTTACTTCATACATCGGGCCACAGTAGACGTACACATGTCCCCGTGGCTGAGTGCTGGCACGCACAGCCCGCATGCACCTCTTCAGCCCACAGCGGTGCACGCCAGCGCGGATACGGCGAGCAGCAGCGGGGCACACACCCACGCAGAGCTGCTGAGGCTGCCGTCGATTTCGCGAAGACGTGACGGTGCGCGGGTGGTCGTCGTGGTTGGCACCTCTGTAGTCGTAGTACTTGGTGCCTCTGGCGCAGTGGTCGTCGTCGTAGTTTTATTGGTGGTCGTATTTGTGGTTGGTGCTTTTGTTGTCGTGGTCGTGGTCGTGGTCGTCGTATTTGGTTTTATTTCCATATCGGCATTGCTTTCAACCTGTCCCGCAATGACCGAATCCGATGAGCGTAACGAACCGGGCTCTTCTTCTGAAACTTCTTCCGTGGTGTCCGCCGGAGCCGTTGGCCCTGGCTTAGTGGGCGTACTCGATGACACTGCGGTAACGGTCCTTTTGTTTACGTTTTCTTTAGGGGTTATATTCGTCTCAGTATTAGTATTTCCAACAGTATCTGTCACGCACACGGAAGGGCAGCAGCACAGGGCGAGCACCAGCAGGGCGCACAGCAGACGGCACGTCATCATCGTGAGTGTGTCGTTCAGTGGTGTGGAGCTGATCTGCACAGTGAGGGACATGGAGAGCAACAGGGGAGACGAGAGATGCGGCAGACACACACAGAGGGCACACCACATGAGGAGAGGGCAGCAGCCAGGCATGCACCGTACGCCGCACACCACGCACGACACACACTCCAATCCACGGCAACAGGCACACACCCACACACAGCCCTGCCGCAACACCAACACACAGATGGAGGAGGAGAAGCAAACAGGAGCGGCACACAAGGCTCCACCGCACGTACACACGGCGAGAGCGGTCCGTCGTGTCGGCACCCCTCACGGAGGGTACGCACACAAACAGGAGGAGGTGCAGCGCACACAGCAACACAAAAGCAAAGTAACCATAATAAAAAGGAGAGATCCCCTCACACCACGTGGAATGTTGGTCCACGGGATGTGCAGCCAATATTCATCACAAAAATAATTCGTTTCTGTTTCCTTTTCGTTGTACGTTGTGAAAACAATTACTGAGTAGCGCAAGGGCCGTCCGTACCAAAGTGGCAATTACTCCGTCGCATACGGGCCGTCGTGCATGCTGGGGCATTCCCAAACAGTTGCAGTCCTTACTCTCAACAACGAAGGCATTCCCACAGTGGATGAAGCGAAGTATCCCGTGGTTCGTCGTGGGATCAGCAGTCCGTGGCGTCTGTGATGAAGCGGTGGCGGAAGAGCAATGGTTGTCATTGGAGCTTGCAGATGTGCTTTGTCCGTTTTTTTCCCGTCGATACGCTTGGCATTTTCGGTGGCGACCTGCGCGCGAGGCGCCTGTTAAAAAGACGCTGGCGCCATTGCAGCATCCTCGTGCAAGGACTTCTTCAACTATCGGAACGCCAGGCTGAGCATGTCGGGCATGTGCCTTCATATTGTGGACGGGCGAGTGCACTCAGCCGCAGATTGGGCAGGAGGACGTCAATCCGCCGCTCGCTGGTCGGCAAGGAGTGGCGGTGTTCACGTCGGGAAGATGTTCCGGCGGAGGCGGAGGCAGGCCGGTCACCGCAGTGAGGGAGGGACGGCGCCACCGACACAGGGGGTTCCTTGTGATCTGCAGGGCGCGTGCAGGCCTGCCGAAGAGCGGGCAGGAGTCGCATCGCGCCTGTACGGAGTGCCGCCACTCGGGGCACGATGTCGGGGTGGACAACAAAAACAGAGTCCTCGCCACACCGAAGAGCGCCTGTCATGCGGTGTGCGCGTCTTCCTTTTCCTCCTGGACATCCTTCCGGTATAACCTCTTGACGGCGGCAAGGAAGCCCACGTGCCAGATTGGTATGCCTCATTGCGGGAGAGATCGTGCAATCGTGGTTTCTTCGTCAGCGGCCTCAGTGCGTGGGATACCGCAGTCTGATGGGAAAAATATAAATTCCACAGAGCGACCTCGCTTTATCAAGGAAAGTAGCATAATCCAAATCTCTTCAGTAATGCGGCTTCGCATGGCCATTGGAGCAACTCGGAGTGCCTCAATTGCCGACAGGGAGTCCGTCGCCACCAGGATTCGTGTGGGCGATTGGAATGTTTCCAAACGAGGAGGTATGAGATGTCTAATGCCATTTCCAACGGCAGGGCACTCTGCTCCATATGAGCATGCGAGCCTGCCAGCTGCTGCACGATGGACCTCCACAGGGAGATCATTTCTCTTTGTGGTGTCGTATAATAGTGCGGCGGACCCAGATGCGAGTTCAGCGAGGGATGAAGAAACGTCCGCCCATAATTCAAAATCGTAATCTCCTAGAGAGGAGTAAAGAGAATCAAAAGCCGTGCGCTTGACATCGTCAGAGGCGTCTTTTGCTAAAAGTGGCTGATAAAATCTCACTTCGTTGCAGCTCACGGTGTCACAGGGAATAATTCTACGTTGGGTAAGAGAAGGAGCACGAAGGTGGTTGCGGGGTATCCCAGTAATTACACAGACGGATTGTAATCCATTAATAACGGCATCTCTCGGAAGCGGAATTGATGTCGCCGCTGTCCCATGCATGGATGGCGGCATAGGTTCAGAGTAGATAAGGGAACGCAAATCCTCGTAATCATGGAGGCGTATATAGCGTTCGTATTGTGTGAGTGCAAGAAGCCAGAGTATCTTTTGGAGCGGGAGAAGATTGACTTCCAAGTAGACAGATGTATCTTCCGTTGATGCTCTAAGGCCAAGGGATGTTTTACAGCTGTCGCGGCACAGTACTTACATATTATGGAGGTAGGTGGGGACAAGGCATGGGACAATTGCCTCGCCACAATACAGTGACACACCATGGACGTATTCAATCGAAAAGGATCGCATGGTGTGATGGGACGCACCAGCTTGTGCGACCAGCCGCAGCTGATAGCAGCGTGGCATGGTCTGCTTTGCAGCGGTGGAAGCGTGCGTGCCAAAATTAGGAAGTCGATCAATCGTGCTGCCCAGTAAGCGCGCTGGGCGCGACTGAATACGTAGGTTCCCATTGACAAAATGGAGATCGATCATTTCCTCGTCAAACCGTGTGTGTAAAAAGATGTAGAATAGAGCAGCTTCACTCTTATCGACGTTGATTTTTAGTTTGTGCTCGGCAGCCCATGTCAATATAAGGGGCAGAGCGGTCGCATTGCCGCAGCACATGCATGGATGTCCGCACCTGAGGCAACAAGTGTGAGGTCGTCAGATCACATGAGTGCGGCGGCAGAATAGATGTTGTCCATGCGGTGCAGCAGATCATCCACATGGTGGAGGAAGAGTTGGGGTCCCGGGACGCCGCCTTGCGGTACTCCAGCTGGGGTGAGATGTTTCCGGGAGTGCTGTTCGCGAGTGCATACCCCAATATAGCGGCCCCGCAGGTAGTTGTGCAGCCAGCGTTTGGTTAGAAGACCAAGGCGTGGAAGCCCGTCAAGCATGCCGAGTGATTTCCCATGGTCAACAGTGTCGAACGCAGTCGAAAAATCAATCAAGACTACGAGCGAGCGATGGCGACGAGGGTGTCGTGCGGGGGCGCCGCCTCCAGGGCGCGCATACTCCACAATGCTGAACTCATTCAATCCATGAGTAATTCTATCGATGACAGGTGTCACCACGTCCGATGTAGAACGCGAAGGTGTAAACCCGAATTGACGTGGGTGGTGTGGCAATAACGCTGACAGACGGCGATGAGTCATTCTTTCGGTCAACTTGAGTAAAACAGAGAGTAGCGTGATGGGTCTGTAACTCTCTGGGCGGCATAGATCCTTCCCAGGTTTGGAAATGCGAATATTTACCTCGATCTTCAAGGAGCCAGGCAGGCTGCCATTTGCGAAGAAGTTGTGGATCATCGTTCTGAGAGTGCCGCGCGCAACAGACCGGAGATGGTAAAGGAATTCATTCAACATGCTTTTGGGGCCAGGGGCTGAGCCGAGCGAAGAGTCGCAGATGGCCACGCCAAGTTCATACGGCGTGAAAGGTCAATCCATTTCCCAGCCACCAGGAACCAAAGAAGTGCGGCGTGCAGCAGCAGCAGTATAAGGTAATGTGGCACGTGAAACTCGTACAAAATGACGGACGAGCGGGTATCCCTGCAGCCAAGGCAGGGCGCAAACGCAGCCAAGATAATTTCGGAGCACAACCGATTCCAGAGGATGAGGGTTCGGCGCCGCCATGCCGCGAAGATATCGCCAGCTTGGGATGGATGGGGCTCCAAAGCTTTTCCACACGAGCTTCCAGAAGCATAGTGAAGCCACGGCGTAAGGCTTGATTTTGTTCCTCCTTTTTTCAAGTAAATTTGGCTCGAAGTAGGCTGTCTCCTGGTGAGGCGATGTGTGTGCTTTGTGTGCTGCTTCTGCGGCGGAATCGGCTTGTTTCATTTCGTCTGTCCAGATTGTTTTGGGGTTTCCACGGCTGCCGCGCGGGATATGGCGCTCAGCTGCTCGCACGATACCTCCGCGAATATCCAACCATGTGGACGCGGTGGCAGGGAGTGTTTCACACAACGAGGTTAAAGCAGGCCAATCCGCTTTGCGCAGGGCGAATACGGCTTTCTTCCGTCGAGGCGGCGTGTTGGCTAGTCGCGGAATGCCATCGTCCATCCCTACCGAGTAAGATATCAAGCGGTGGTCCGAATCGATGTAGGGAATGAATTTCCAGTGGGTGACACGTAGAGCACAATAAGCAGTCACGTCAGGGGACAAGACATTACGATGTGTGATCCGTTTTGCCTGCGCCGGGTCATTTGCCAGTCCAAAATTGAAATCAATTAAAACAGCGGCAAAGTTTTCTCCTCCGGTCGTTGGTGGTGTTTACGACTGTCCCGAAGCTCATGGTGTGAATTCAACTCACCTGCAATAATCGTTGCGGGTCTGAGCGACGAATGATACTAATAAATGAAGAGTTTTGAACAGTTGCTGTGGGGAGGGTTGTAGAGATTCGCCACGCAAATGCCGGAACAGCGCTGTGGAAATGCACGGACAGCAGTGGTCTCCAGGAGGTCTGTGCCGGGGAGCGACAGGCGCTCGCACGGTAGACAGTGGCGCACCAAGAAGGCAACGCCACCACTGCGCCCAGTGCAGGCCTGAAGAAATTCATTGCAACCAGAAACTTTTGTCGCTACGTTGCTACGGTCATTTATTTCCTGGAAAAAAAAAAGATGTCAGTTTGATGCCGCTCCAACCGCGCAGCAAATGCAATCTTTTTTACGGACGAGAGGCCTGCAATGTTACGCTGCCAAATAGTGATGTAGCCATCCTCCTCGGTACCAGAGTTCTTGTGGAATTCACCGCAACGGGTGATATCAATGGAGTGACCGCAGCGAAACGGTCGTGCAGTTTTGTCCGACAGCCTGCAGGCAGACCGCTTCAACTCCCGCACCGGGCATGGCGTGGAACCTCCTCGAGGGGTGGAGTCGTCTTGGTCTCCGTCGTGCTCGCAGCAACGCCCTGCTGCGGAGTTCCTACATGCAACCAGAGCCTCAGCACCGCGACAAGGTGCGGACCCCATCGCTGGGGCCAGGAAAAACCGCAGTGCCTCCTGCTCTCATCAGGGATCCTTCTTGACGTCTTGATGCGGAGAAGCACCCATCGGCTCTTACAAATGAAGCCGCACACCTGCGACACATCCTGCGCTGTGAGAGGCACGACCCTCACCACAACCGGAGCCGCCCACGCGCCGTCGGTACGCACCACATCGAAGAGAAAAAAGCATGGATGCGTCAGGGTGACAGCAAAGCATCCGCTAGCAATCACTTCGCACGCATCACCACAAGCAGCACCAGCAGCGCTGCAAGCCACGGGTTAACGTGGACCAACTGACGCATGGCGTATGTCGAAGGAAAAACTTAGTGGCCTCACAAGGACAAAAGAGGCTGACACTTCAAAACAAAAAAAAAACGATATGGGAATAACAAAAGAAGATTAAAGTGTCATTAAGGTGTCCGCAGTCAAAGCATGCCACCAATCAAAGAAAAGTGGAATGGGTGCACCCAACCAAAATAAGACAAAACAATAAAACAAAAAGCAAGAAGCCGAAGCGTGGGATGACCAGCGCACACACTCTCATTGCTCCCGTAAAGCAAAGCACACACACAGGGAGAGAGAGAGAGAGGTCGCCCACTCAATGCAATGGAAACAAAACAAAAAAACAGTTACGGTGCTCCGCCCATGCAGCCAGGCAGGACGGCAGCGGTGCGTGTCGTGCAAAAGAGAGCACCAACGGGCCGGCATGGGTGTGCATGCATATATCCAATGGGCACATTATGTGTGTGCTTCGTGGGATGAGGTGAGGGCGAGAGTCCATGCAAGGGGACACACACAGAGAGAGAGAGTGAATGACGAGTGTGTGTGCGGGCGGTGCACGGCTCTCTCTCCCTCACTCTCACGCGGCCACCACCGCAGCAGCAGCCGCACACGCAACAACAAGAAGAAGAAGCAAAAGAGGGGAGGTGGTGTGGGAGACAGCGGTGCTGCTGTCACTGTCGCCAGTTGGAGCCGTATCATTTGCAATAGCTGTGGTTTTTATTGGTGTTTCTTTTGTATTGTCATCTTTATTTCCATCTTCTTGTGCTGCTTCCGGTACTGCATCAACACGTGCCGTATTTTTATTAGAAATCTCCTCTTCAGTAGCCTCGTCAGAGCCATTACTGGCGGCGACTCTTTTTGCTGATGAGCGTGATGTTGGAGTTGATTCGGCATGGCTGTCAGATGTTCCATCCTGTTGTTTGTTCGTGGTGAGAGCACTGTCTTCTTTTCTTGACTCATTCCCTGATTCCAGGCCGCCTTGAGCTTTCTGTACCTGTTGCACTGAAACGAAATCTGCAGAGCTGGGGTTTTCATTTTTTACTTGTGGCGTTGCTGCTGGTGCTGATTCTGCTGCCGGTGATTTGAGTTCTTGTCCCTGGGTGGAGTCCTTATCCGAGCTGGGCAGTTCTTTCGCTCTTGCTTCATTTGAAGTTCCTGCTGAGTTTCCATTTATTGTCGGTGTTGATGTTTGTCCCGAAGGTGGAGGTGGTGGTGGTCCTGGTGTTTTTTCGCGTGTCTCTGTTTCTTCGTCTCCTTCTTCTTCATCTTCGCCGTGTTCCGGATCCTCTTCTTTTTCCTTTTTGTTTTTCTCATCTTCTTGTTTTTGATCTGAAGTTCCTTTTGTAGTTAACAAAATAGCGGCTTCAGAATTCTGTGGCGTCTTTACATCTCCTGTTTTTGTACCTGTTGATTCTTCTACTGAAGTCAACGGTGATTCATTTTTTCTTCCGGGCGGCGAAACCTCGGTAGTCCTTGTCTTTTCATCTTCCTCCGTGACGGCATCCCCGTTTTCAGCAGCAGGAGAAGCCGCAGCACCGCACCACAGCACGCAGAGGGCACACACCAGCAGCACACGGCCAGTCATCATCATCGCCATCACTCCTGTCACTTGCGTGCAGCCTTCAGCACAAACTAACAACACGTCAACGCAGAGTGAAAGCAAAAAGGAGACAAGTCACATAGCCACGCACCGTCCCATCCAGCAATGAGAGTCACGCATCACAACAATTAGTTGGACGCGGTTCAACAACAATCAAAACAAAAAAGGGAACGCTCCTCGCCCCGTGCCCTCTCCTCACACTCCCACAGTCACTGTTACTGTTATTCCCTCTCCTCAGTCCCTCACAGGCACGCCACGCTCACTTCAACACGCGCCCCTCCAGCACAGGCCTCGGGATCGTCGCGCCCTCCCAGCACACGCAATCCGTCATGCGCTCCCGCTGCGCCGCAACGTCCGCCACCTCCTCCCTCAGTCCAACAGCTCCGTGTCCTCCACGTCCCTCACAGTCGCCGGCATGCCCCGGCCGCCACAACACACACAGCGCCACAATGTCGTGCCGCCTCTCCTCTCCAATCATGAGTGCAACGCCCAACAAGTACTGGCGCACGTGCTCCATGCGCTGCAACCACACGCGGATCAGGCTGGCCGTCATGCACTGCATCTTGTTGTCCTCCTTCTGCTTGGAGCAGACCCTCACATCCTCTCAATCCACGGCCTGCAGCTGCAAGAGGCTGCCGAGAGGTTTCACCTTTGAGTGTAAGACGCAAATGTGCGGAAACAACGGCCACGCTCACTCACCCCATCACACATCTCCGCTCCCTCGGCTCACTCATACAAGGGCGGTGTCATGGGGAAGAAAAGCCCGCCGCACAGCCCATGCACAAGTGCAAACGCAAAAGCAACGCCATCCACATCGCACCGCAAGATAGAGCCATTCGCACAGCACACACACATGGCCGCAACGACAGGGACGAGGCAAATAAAAATACATACCGCAGTCCTTCAGTTCTGTCTTCTACTTTGAAGCATTTTCCACGGCAACCGGTCCAACAGAAAACGTGCGGTTGTTGTCCGTGACCCAAAGGCAGAGCGCAGTGGCCCTTTTCTTCCCCGAGGAATGCCCTCTCTGAGTGCACAGCATGACCCTCCTTCCCTCAATGGTCGCGGTGATGAGGGCATCCACACGCAGGCTTTCCTTCTGAGGGACTCCTGATCGTGCGTTGACCCACACGACTGAGAGTGTCCCGATGGCCTCCGTCCACGTTGTCCCCATGTCACGCGACTCGTACACCCTCTGGCCATTCTCGCAGTCAACAATCATGAGAAGTGATCCCTCCCACTCGGTGACGCGGGGGTAAAGGCATTCCGCAGGGGAAATGTCCTCAGAGAGCGCCCAGGCACTGCCGCTGTCCGTCGAGCAAATGATCATGGAGCAAACGTCTTCTGCTTCATTCTTCGCCATCAGAGGAAACACAAACGTGCCATCTTCCATCACAACACCTGCGCCACCAGAAGCAATGAACTCCGTCCATTCACCTTCGTGAGAAGCAGAAGAGATCCGTTTCGAAAGTGGTTTGGGGTCGGCCCATTCGATCCGTCCACTCTGCCTGCCACCCGTGGGATTCGTGACATCACCCACAACCAGTTTCGGCTCCAAGCCGCCCTCTCTCCAACACCCACCTTCGTAGGGCACATCAGAGCTTCCCGCAAGAGGAAACACTCCGTCGCCCTTCGTGATTGTTGTGGGGCGGAGCACAACACCCAAACTCTCCTCTCCCTCCGCTGCACCAACCACAGTGTGTGCCCTCCATGTATCCTTTTATTGACCTCACCAACAAGAGTGGACCAATTCCACGCAGAGTCGATGCACCCCGCAACCACATCAGAAGAAAAGGGCTTACTTAATTGACCACCCTGATATTCGGCATCCATGTGATCCTCGGCGAAAGCTGCAATTACTCCACCAGCACTGACGAGAGAGGGTGAAGCAAACAAATCCCTCGTCGTAACTGGAACAGTCCCATCTTTCGGCTGCACCAGCGTCATCTGCAGCACAAAAGGATCGACTCCCGCCGGCTCCTGAACACGTCGTAAACCAATCTCGCCATCATTCTCCTTTGCAAGCGTTGCTCCTCAACTGCCGCAGCACATCATCACGACGAGGAGGAGCAGCACCGCTGAATAAAAGAGGTGCCGGGACATGTTGGGACTCGGCGGCTCACTCTCTCCTCCTTCCCTCCTCCTTCCGCTGGATCCGGTCACGCGGCGACGGTTGTGTGTGCGGGGTGCCTTCACTGCAGCAACACGTGAGTGCATGTAAATATGTGTGTGGGCGGTGTGTGTGCTGTTGGTCCTTTCAGAGACGTCAAATTTCACAGTAGCGATTCGCGCTTGGTCGTGGCTTCCTTCGTAGCCTGAGTGTGTTTGTGTGCAAGAAATCAAAGTAAAATCTAAAAAGCACCAAAACAGGACGTGGCAGAGGAGTGGGTGACGCCATCATCCACAGTGTAACACATCCGCTTCGTCGTGACCGCCACAGTAATTACTCTCACCGTCCACAACGGCCCAAGCACTGTGAGGCCACACACAGAAGCAGAGTCATTGACGGTTGCGCACGGGCCAAGACGCCCTCCGGCAAACAGCACCAACCAACAGACAGCCAGCAGAAATTAAAGGCGAGCAAAATCCCAAGTGCTGCGGGATCCTTGCAAGCAGCGCTCCCTGATCGCAGGGCCTTTAAAGCGTTCCTCGCTGCAACATCCCCCACCACCCCCTCGGCGTGTCGGTGGATTTTCCCGTTCACCGGAAGAAAAACGGCGGGATGCTTCGGCAGTGGTCGAAGACACACAGAGTGCGCCGTCGATGCGATCAACGAGCGCAGACCCTCGTGAAGTGCGATCCCACAACTGCGATCCCTCCATTTACTCTCCTGGACGTGGAGGAGGCATGAAACGTCCTCTTCTCTACAGTAGTCCTGAAACGCAAAAAAAATCCGTAGGACATCCCGCGCAGCCACGGCCTCCTCAGCAGCCTGACAGTCCACGCCGTCGCATCGCTCCTCAAGAGGTCGCCAGGCCCGGTAAGGCAAGCAAAAGGGGACCAGCAATTTGTTAAAGACGTTCAGAAAAGTGAGGCGCAGCAGTCGGGTGAGTGCGGCTCATCCACGTCCTCCGCCTCAACAGACCCACCACACAGTCGAATCACACACCCGAAAGGAGCCGTGGCGTCTGACAAAATAGCACGGCCAATAGCACCTCGTGCTCTCCCCAATGTAGTGTCGTGGCACACACGAAGCATCACAGGAAGGGCCACATAATTGCATCCCATCGGCATAAGCACGGAAATAAGGCACATAATTTGCCCCAGTGAACTCCCATCCAAATCGTCTCAGCCACAGAGCTTGTGTCGCCGACCCTCAGGAAGGGCTGATGCATCAACTGCCGCTGACCGATCCCCGGCGATGAAACAAAAAGAGCCACCGTCTCTCAAGGTTCGTCATCACCCATTCCCCCCATTGAGGGAAGAAAACGCAATGTGACGGTGTGGGTGTGTCTAGCTGAAAGAAATGAAGGAAGTGGCTCCGGCCGCGGAACAAATTGAACGGATCCTCCTCCCGAATCCTTTCAAAGAGACCGGTCGGTCAGCTGCCGAGATTGACGGCGCGGAGGACAACACCTTGAATGTATGGAGCACCGCAGCAACCTGAATATATTCCGCAATATCCGCGGTCAGTTCATGAAAGTACAAAGAAGGGACAGAAAATTCAAAGGGGCGTGTGAACCTGTCAGTGATCACCCGCGCCGGAGGATCGCCACTCCCACCCTCCAAGGGCAGCTCAACGACGTCAAATATTTCCACCGCATGGCACCCACAACACAATCGCGTGGCATAAACTACCGCCTTGCAGCACCCCGTGCAGTGCGGCAATCAAAAACCGTCTCGAACACGGCGTGCGACAAAGGTACCGAAAGAAGGTGCAGCAAATACCCTCCACATCTCAGCAGTTCCAATCATCCAGTAAAAGGCAGGAGCACCAGACAGTACCCACGGACTCACCGAATATGGCGTCAAAAGATAGGGAGACGCTAGATGCCGAAAGGCTCGCATTTCTTCCCCCGTGACACTTCCACGGATGAATGCAACTGCCGTGCCCTGCGGCCTCTCGACCCCTTCGAGACAACGTTGCGGCCACATGGCGACGGCTCAATGTGGCTGGCGATCAGGTCCAGTCGTCGCGGCAAAACAGTACAGAAAGTAGGGTGGTGAGCCCGCACATTTGCCCCTTTGACGCCTGCCTCCACCGCAAGAGTAAAACTCGTCTTCCCAACAGCCGCGCTTTGGGTGGCTGAAACACCTGCCCTCACACCGGCGATGAAATCTGCAAGCGCCTGTAATTCCTCAACACCGCCCGTCAAAAAAACCAACTGGCACTCAAACTCTGCAGCCACACATCCCTCGTAACCATCTGCAAACTCGTTGTCCTGCAGAAACACCCGAACAACATAACAAGAAGGCCGTGCATTGCTGGCAAGGGACAAGAACACGTTGCTTTCATCCTGCAACGGAGGATTATGCCTCCTGCGTAACGCGGCCACAAGTACGCGGTGCGCCAACACCGAAGCGGTGGGCATTTTGCCCCATGACCCTCCCCCTCCACAGGGGTCCAAGAAGTGCAACAGACCATCCTCTCACCAAAGAAAAGGCCCAATGGAGCGGACACTGCAGTGTGCGGACCACCCAGCAGAAACACCCTCAGAGGACGAATGCTCTTGAATGCCCTTCAGAAAAAGCCAGCGGGTTGGCCGTGAAGTCAACAGACACCGGAGAGCCACCTGCTCAGCACGCATCCAATGACGCAATTTGGAGCGCAATGTTGCAGGGCACATCAACCACCCCGTTCTCGTCTCCGTCTGTGCCGGCACGACAGTCCTGCCATCACCCTTCGCCCTCACAAAGTATTCCACAGGGTCCTTTGAACCAGAGACAACTACATGGCAATATGCCACCGGAGGAGTGCTCTCCATACCGCACAAAATAAAATTTTCCCAACGTCGAGGACCGCAGTGAAAACGGGCATAACGATGAGCAACACGAGGGTTCTCTGTGCCCTAATTCATCACAACACTCTATCCTCCGTTGATTCAGGCCTCTGCCACACGACGAGGCACAGATGTAACATCATTTACACGCAACAGAGTGAGATCCGCAAGAACATCGTCATACAGGACGCAACAACCACCAGCCCATTCAGCAGCCGTTGTGGCCATATTCCGCGAAACATGATCCACGCCCACAGGAAAATTTGTTGTCCAGTTGCACAAACAGTTGATGGGCCAAGCAACGTGGGCCCAAGAACGACGGCACCAGTCGATATTAGGCCTTGAAGCCGCCAGTGAGAGCCATTGATTGGAATAAACACCAAAGCCACCAACGGCCAAAAAGAACTGCGAAAAGGCACTCGTACTTCAAACAAAGAACGGATTCGTCTCGTCCAGGAAGAAGAAAGAATAAATAATATTTTTCCTCCTCACACTGCCTTTCAGCAATAAAACACCATCATGCGGTCCGCCCTTATCGGCATTACTCAGGAGCACAAGACATGTGCAATGTGTAGAGGGCTCTGCAATCAAGCGAATGAGAGATGCTCCACGGTGGCACTCAGACTCCTTCCGGGCCAAGCATCAACCAATCGCGAGCAGCATGCCTCTTCATGGACTCTCCGTTTTGGTACCAACCGAGACGGAAGGCCTTCGTCGCTCAGCACCAACCCCGCGTTGCGTCGTGTCGTCAAATAAAACAAGTGAGGATGGCAGAGCGCATCATCGGGGAAATCGCCCTCAAATGTGGGAAACAGCATCGCACCCGCCGGAAAAAGGTGCGCATGATTTCCCTCCACGTCAGCTGCGCAGCCTGTCAGGTGAAGGAAAACTTATTAAAAAGGAAGTCAGCGCACTCACCTCCACCCCAGGCAGTTTTATCAGGACGGTCGAATCATCAATTCGGGGGCTCCACACTTCTTGAGGGATATTGTGACCATCTGACACGTCCACGTGCATGCCCACACAATGTCCTAATTCCTTTCCCCCCTCTGCATGCGCCCGCATCGTCTCTTAAGCCCCATCCAGGACAGATTAGGTAGCGAGTGGCACCTGGTCAGCCAGCGCCGTTCCATTCCTTAAAGCAAAGAAGCTCCCAGACCCAAAATCACTGGCCATCAATCAGTGATGCCGTTGGCACAGGACCTCCTCTGGCCAACGCCACACACTTGTTCCGGAGTACATGTTGTCCCATGCCTCGCTGACGCCACCCTCAGCATCCCCTACAGGTACACCGTGCATTCACTCCCAAAATACAGGTGTGGGCTACACCTCAAGAAAACCGCACAATGCGCCTGCGAACTGCTCGTTGAAAGTTGTCATTGTGTTGGGTCTCGGGGGCAACGCACTCACACGTCGCAGCTCCTCAGGAGATCAAAGAAGATAGCAATCATCATTCAATTGGGATGGGCTTCGCAAACCCCTCGCGACATTTTGTCCGATGGGGTGCTTCAGTGCATATGAAACCTTGTCCGTGGGACGAAATGCCTATGCGCTCTAAAAGAGTAAGAATAAACTCACGGGAGAAGAATACGTAACATAACGGAAGCAAAATGCCACAAATAAGAAAAGACGGTGGAAAAATTATATGGAGGGGTATATATACGAAAATAAGCTTTGATCAATGTATAGATATATCGATATGGGTATGAGTATAAAAACGCTACTTTATTCTTATTCATTGATGCATCTGTATAGATATGGATATATCCCTTCTCTCCTACAAATTGACGGATTGCTTGGTTTCTTGTTTTATTGAATTGCTATTTTATTGGCTGCATATGTATATAGATAGGCATGTAGATATCGGTATGAATATCTATTCAGCGCTTTTGATATATATATATATATATATTGTTACTATTCCTCGTGTCTCCTAAAATAAATACGAAGGCCCACACGCCGGCCACCATCGCAGAGCACGTCCGCCCAACGATCGGAGATTTAAAAGAGAGCCCGGCACCCGAAGTGGGAGCCGCAGCGGAGGCCGTGAAGCACACACCACCGCTACGCACCCGCCCCGGGGATAGCGCGGTGGCTCGATAATCCGTTGCCGCCAAGAATCAATAAAACAACAAATCACAGAACCAACCAAACATGGACGCTATAAATGAGGAAAGGGAGAGGAGAGCAGCCTGCCAGGAGCAAATACGGCCTGCCGCATCTGCGAGGGGCCTCGTGCCTTCTCGCCGCACGGAGGTACTGCCGGGGCAGAGACCTTCCAATTCAAAGTGGAAACACACCAATATTTCCGTGAAGCACGGCTTCCTCACCTCCCCGATGTCCGCTCCATGCTTTTTTCTGGGTGCCTGCAGAGCCGGGCAGCGGAGTAAATGCAGACCTGCCTCTCCGCACAGTTCCGGTCGGCCGGTTTCCACAATGTCCGGTCGATGCCCGTGGCGTGCCGTGCGGTAGCGGGTCAGTCAGGCATTGCTGTGGCACGGAAACCCGCATGCTGGACGGCGAAGCTCAACTGGTGGGGATCCCATCGGGCTGTCGTCACCGGGCAACGTGCGCCTTCTCGGCGGCCTGACCTCTCTGCCGTCGTGAAATCGGCGACAGCGTGACGTTCATCAACGCATGTGTGCGTGCCATTTTAGGCGCACGGTGCACTGTTTCTCGATGGTATGCTCCTCCTGTGCAGAGGCGGGGTTTCTGTGTGGGTTTGATGTTCTTCATGCGGAGGTTCGAGCTTTGCAGCGCGTGGCTATTCAATCTCCATTTTTAGTGTCACGACTTTCTTTCTGTCGGGTGTTTGTGCCGGGTGTGGGTGTTCAATCCCCCGGCACTGCCCGCCTGCCTGTCGCATCAAGGGCATTTATGAACTGCTTCCTTCTTCGGTGTCGACCGTGGCTCTGTGCTGGAGCGCTCGTGTGCTCGTATGCGGGATGGTGATCCCGTTTTCGCTTGAGCCCTGAATTCACAGTACGTGCATTCGAACGGGGTGGATGCCGTCAGACCGTCATATTCCTGGCAGCGCCTCCTATTTGTCGGGGGAACTCTTGCTTGTGGAATTTCTGAAGATAAAACACGATTCCGGCTTGCCTTTCGTACGACGCCGTGCGGAAGCTGCATGAGAGTGGCTTCGGCCTGGGCTGTGCAGTCTGTGGCGGAGGTGCGATCGGTGTGCCGTCTCTCGCTCTCGTCCTCGCTCAAGTGCTGGGCGGTAATTCCGGCGGGATTTCTGGAGGTTCCGACTCACCGCGAAAGTTAACTTTCCACAGCGCCTGGGAGCGCGTAATGCCATGGGCGTTAACCATGTGCGTCACGACACTAGTGCGGCAACCGCAGTGCTTGCCGCACACCGGGCAGTCTGCCGGGCGTCGGATCGTGGCGGGGTGGAGTCCAGCGGGAGGAGGAGGCGTTTCCGTGCGAAATTCTTTGCGTGTCTGCTGTGCGGCATCCGCGCCGCACCAACGGCATGTGCGTGGGGTGGCGGGTTGCAGTGGTCGTAGCAGCCATCCATATTGTGTGCGAAACTCCGGAGCGAAAGCAGGCTGATGCGGCCTCTTCCCCACGAGTGAGGGTGGCGTCCGTGCGCGTCGGTTCCCAGTCGCCTGACACAGTGGAGCGGCGAGTTTCGGCCCTGAGCTGTCGGGCACGAATAATACTTTCGGCCAGTACGACGATGCCGGTGCTCCATTTGCCTGTGAGCTGTGCGAGGTCGGACGCCTCCTTGGCTTATGCATCACATGCTTCGTTCTTGGGTATGTCGCAGTGGCCAAAGGCAAACTGCATTCGTGTGTGCGCTACTCAGTGCTGCGGGCGGGAAAAAAGGGGTACGTCCACAATGTGAGTCGCCAGGTGATCCAGAACCGTCGACGTGTGCTCGCGTGCTTCCACGATTCAACGAGAAGTCGCATAAACGCACGCTGCCGTGGAAAAAGTCTCGGCGAATATCGTACTCTTCATGCTAACACCGCACTCCTCTGTATCGGCTGTGGTGCATCAATTTCGCACGTCCGGAAGGGAATTGGGAAAAAAAAAGCAATTCCTCGTGGAGGCATCTCCGTACCAGCGCGGCCAATCCGCAACGATATCCCTTGCCTGTGGAATGCGGCGCGCTCGAGGATAAGCGTGGAACGTGACTGGGATGGCTTGGTCCGTCACTTCCACCGCTAAAGAGACATCGATCACCCTCTACAATCGCCACACCAGAACAGGCTGGAATCATGGCAATGCGTCGCGCCCCAATACATAATCCCGCTCAAAGACGTTCCTGGAAACCCGGAGCCCTGCTACTACTCCGTCGCCGCTTTGCTTCTGAGAGCCGTAACGCCTCCTGCATGTAAATCCACGGTAAGGCAGAGCTGCAATTCATTAATTCCACTAGGCGGTTCGCTGGATCCTTCATCCATTGCACAAAATGAGCGTTGAGTTCCTCGCACGCAACTCCATGAAATTACGGTCCGATACAGCACAACATCAGCAGTAACAAGAGCGACAACTCAATCCCCTTCCACACAGTCATCGTGAAACGGGAAAAACTCCTGAATGCACCCGCTCAAAATAGAAACAAGTCGATAGAAACAACGACCAACAAAACTGTCGGTGCTGTTAACGATGGCTGGCTGTGGTGTGCAGCACAGCCATGGCCCCTCAAGCACCGCATATTTACTAATTCCACTTGGCGTACGTCACATGGCGGCGTAATCGATCATAGGACTCGCACTGGATGCACGGTCGAGCAGGCTCATAGCGTCTGAGCGGATGTCACCGGCCATAGGCTGCAACGGCGGCGCGGGTGGTCGGTACGACGACGCAACAGTGGCGCCTATGGCGTACGACGATGACTTCATTTCGTGGGGCTTCTGCGTCTCCTCGTCGCTCTCCTCGTCATCGCGCAGCAGTGCCTCCAGCCCACCACGCCGCGGCTCTCGCAGCTCCTGCCAGTGGCGGTCCTCCGCGTACCACACAACGACGCTGTACACAGTGACCGCAAGCAGCACAGTGATCAGCAGCAGCACGATAGCCGCGTACGCCCTCGCACCGCCGTCGCTCGGCGCAAGGTGGTTTGCCGCGCTCACCAGGCACAGCGCCGCAAGGAGCACAAGGCTCGCAGCGTGCATCACCGTCAGGAAGGCCGAGCGCATCATGTTCGTGAAGGCAACCACGCCCGCACCCGCAAGCAGCACAGCCGCCATGCAGAAGTACTGGACGTGGCAGCCTTCCGCAGACGGGTGCACAGCCGCAATCAGGCACACCACACACAGCACCGACGGCTGGAACACGCACCAGTACAAGTAGCTGCCCCTCATGTTCGTCAGCATGCCGCCGTACATCCGCTGCTGCGCCGCGGGGCACCAATACCCGACGGGGTACAGCAGGCGCTCGTGCAGCGGCTTCCTCGAAAACTGCCAGTACTTCGTGAAACTCGCGCCCACGTGGCGGGCAATGAAGTAGCACACGCCAGCAGGGAACGCCACACCGTACAGCACGCCAGCGACACCAATCACGCGGTGCTGCACGCGGGCGTCGGACATCGCCAGTGCGAGCACGGAGCCAAAGAATATGCCGAGATGCATCGCGTGCGCCACGACGTACGTCAGGCTCGGGAAGCGCATCGCAGCCCACGCACTCGCCGCGTCCACGCCGCGCCACCGCTGGAAGGCGGCCGTCACACCGCAGTGCACGCACCCGAACACAGCGGCGAGCAGCGCGTTGCCCACCACCATCCACAGTGGGCCGAGGGCAGCAAACACCGACAGGAAGTACGGCAGCGCAACGGTGCTCGCACGCTCCTGCGCCGAGGCACATGACATCCTCGCAAACACGCCGAGCGCCTGCATCTCCAGGATGGAGCCCAGCCCGCCGGTCACCACCACAGCAACAGCCGTCGCACCCGCAACAACGCCGGTGATCGCCGAGAGAGCGCTGGCAGCAACGGGCAGCGTGTTCGACCTGATCGTGAAGGACCCAAGCAGCACACCCTTGCAGCCGCCGGACACCGCCACAGCGTCGCAGCGAATAACTATCGTCTCGTCGGCAGCAATGAAGTAACCGCGGTGCACGGGCACAGCCAGCTCCAGGACGGTGGACGGATTCGTCGCGTTGCGCACCCACGTCGCGTTGCGCAGCATCGCTCCCCACGGACCGCCAAACCCGCTCGGCTGCGCCGTCGACACCGGCACTAAGCTCAGGTGCTTGCCGAGCTGCGGGTCGCGTGCCCATCGAAACGGAGGCGGCAGCGTCACCATCAGCAGCGTCGGGACGGCGCTCCCACCGCCGCGGATGTCGTTCTGCGTCAGGCTTCCACCAGCCGCCGTCGTCGTCACGGCGAGCGTCGGGCACGCCACATCGCTCCACCACACCGTGCTGCTCAGTGACCCCGATGCCGTCATTGTCGCGGTCGGCAGCGCCACCGTCTCCGTCATTTGCAGGGTCTCCGTCTGACTGTACTGCGTCAGACTGCAGTGCGTCGGAGTCGGTGTCGCCGTCCACTTTGGTGTCGGGCTGCGCGTCTCCGTCAGCGTCGCCATGTGGCTCAGCGGCGGCATAGCGGGCGTGCGGTTGCACCCGTCCACGTGCGGCAGGTACACCGGCAGGCAGTCGCGCCCGTACCCGCCCTCAGCACAGCGGCAGCGACACGACCCCGACATCGCCCTCGTCGCAGCAGCAAAGCAGTGCACGTCGGCGTCGCACACGCCACACGCCACGGGGCGGAATTCCCCGATGATGCCGGCGGACCTGTAGTCCATAGGCCGCAGCGCCTGTCCGTTGAGCGTCAGGCACCCCACGACGAACCTTCGGCCGGCGCCCACAAGCGCAACGGTGCCGTCCATCACGACAGGCCCACTGCCAGCGTTCCCGTGAAGCGTCAGCGTGCTCTGCACAAGATCCGCACCGCGCGGGTACGACGGCAGCGAAAGGAGCCTGCCGCTGATGCTGTTGCCGCGCACCGACAGCCACGACCCGGACACAAACAACGCCGACCCCCGCAGCACCAGCAGCGCGCCATCGGTCAGCGCACCGGCGTTGTCGTTCACTACGACGGCGGACGCGTTGGCCTCCACCCCGCTGTCGAACACCAGCCCATGCGCGGCGTACACCTGGCTCCCCAACACGCGCAGCACAGCGCCCCCCGATGCCACCACGCGCGCACTCGCGTACAACGCAACGTCGCCACCGAACACAGCCGCGTCCAGCGCGACACCGCCACCGAAAAGCTCCAGCACCGCGCCGTCCACCACCACCGTCCGTCCACCAGTCACCACGGTCACGAGGAACACGCCGAACACAACCAGCACAGACCGCACGAGCCGCAGGCCAGACAGCACCAGCACCGGTGCGTACGGCGAGGACCGCGAGCCGAGAAGATACACAAGCGGCGTCGACCTCGCGGCAACCAGCAGGGAGTCGGTCACCGTCAGCACGGACCCCGCGGAAAACGTGCCGCTCAGCACAAGCGCGCCGTTCAGCGCCTCCACATCGCACACCGACAGCTCCACCGGCCCGCTCTCGTCGCTCCCCGCCGCCCTTGCATCGCGCAGCGCTCCACCGCCCATCACGTACAGCACGGCGCCGTTACGCAGCGACACGTTCTGCACAACAATCCGCACGCCGTCCAGCGCCATCCACGGCACGTAGAGCACAGGACTCACGCCGTCCAGCACAACGTGGCGCAGCGTCACCTCGCTCGCGCCGGCAGGCACAACGAACACCGACCGCACCGTCATGCCCTCGCGGACAAACACACTCGACGCAGTTCCCGCAGCAGGCGGCAGCGCGGGAGCTCCCACAGGCACGCACGCCTCGCCGTACTCGCCGCTGCCGCACGCGCACACGCACACACCGTTCCTCATGCTCGCAGAGGCCGTCCCGGGCGCGTAGCAGTGCGTGTCCCTGTCGCAGGCGTCGCACCCAGCAACGTCGATGCTCCCAGCGTCGCCAAATCCAGCCGCAGCGTACTCCTCCGCCGTCGACAGAACACGCCCACCAGCGTAGTTGCACGCCACCCTCAAATGCGCCCCAGCCGCAAGCGACAAGCTCAGCGACAGCATCCGCGGCAGCAGCGCACGGTTGCGCACGAAGCTCAGCGTGCTCCCAGCAGCGGTCACGGCGCCAGCAGCGTAGAGCATCTCCCTCGAAACGCCGTCGTGCACGTTGTCCTTCGCCAGCAGCATCGACCCGCCATCCAGGCTCACCGTCGAATAAATCGCCACCGCGTAGTCCTCCGTCGACAAGAATTCGTTCCGCACAAGCGCCACAATGGAGCCCGACACGCTCACAGCCCCACGCACAGACACCGCGTTCTTGCACAACAGGAACTCGCTGTCAACAAACGCCACCACGGAGCCGCCGCTGGCCGCAACACCGCCCTCCACCGACACGCACAGCCCCAGCGCCGTCTGCACCGACAGCCCGTCCACGTGCAGCGCACCGCGCGAATGCAGCGGCACGCCGCCAACCAACAACACGCCAACAGCGTCGCGGAACACAGCCGCCACGTGCGTGCGCGCAATGGTCAGCACGCTCCCCGTCATATTCACTTTGTGCAACACGAGGCACGCGGACGCGTCGCCAAGGTCGTAGGCGCCGCGGTACGCAACACGCGCCTCTGCAATCAGCACCGAGTCCACCACAGTGACGCGCGAGCCCGGCGGAAATCGGTTCGCCACCACCACGCCGCCGCCAGAACACGACTCAAGCCCGCTGATCAACACATCGGCGCGCTCGCCAGCAGACGGGTCGGAACGCCACCCAACAACGTACAGGCTCGCACCGCCCAAAAACGTGCAGTTCGCCAGCGTCACGTTGCGCACGCTCCCCGACATCGACTCCACGTCCACCACGACGTCCGCCGCAAGGGTCACACCAACGTAGCACACCACCGACGTCCCAAGACCGGCGTTCAACACTCCATCCACACGCACGTCCCGCACGCACAGGTCGGCGCCGTCGGTGCTCGGCGGCTCGGGAGCAGCGACGGGCAGGCACGCATCGCCGTGGCCGCCCTCCGCGCACGTGCAGGCGCAGCCATCACTCGAGGCCGCCGTCGTGTACGCAGGGAAGCACGACGTCGCGAGGGTGCATGGATCACTGCAGCTCAGGATAGTGGTATTGTACACGGACGGGATGCTGTATTCCACTCCCTCCTCGCCGTTCACTGTGTTGCACGCGGCCACAATCGCTCCGTTTGTGATATCGCGAGACGCCGTGGGTACCTGCAGTATTATTGGCGTGACCGTGCTGGACATGAGTCGGTTGCCAGACAAAGACACCGTGGAGTCGCGGAGATGCACAGTGGGGTCAAAAACAATAAGGGCTTCCGATGGTGATACGCGGCAGAGGTTGCCGCTCAGCTGCAGCCAGGAGTTGTAGTAGATGTAGGAAGAAAAGACTGGGAAGAACACAACCGAGCTTCCCTGTATGTCGTTGCCCTGAAACACAACCGCTGACCGAGACTCCACACGTAATGCCAAAATTACCAATAAGAAGTACCTCACCGGCCTCGAAACAACGTTGCCTCGGATCACCACAGCAGAGTTGTTCAGAACCTTCAGCGATGAGGATTGGCTAGACCCTTCAAGATATATCAGCGTACTGTCACCGCCGGCCATATGAAAAGTGTTACCCACCACCGCAAACACAGAGTGCCACGACACCCTCAACGCAGATCCGAAAACGTGAATGGCGCTTGACGATGCCGTCACGCTCTGAAACACATTGCCACTGAACACCACCGCGGAGTCATTGCTGATCGCCAACTCATTCATCGCAACACACGACGGCCTCCTAAGGCCCAAACCCGACCGAGGGATCAGCCTCGTGGCAGTGAAGCGGTTCCCGCTGATCGTGATGTTCGTGTGCGGTGGAAACACACCCTCCGGGCTGAGCAGCGCGTCAGTAAATGTGTTGCCGGTGACGACGATGTTCAGCGACCCCACAGCGGCGTACGCGTTGCCCAACAGCAACAGCACGGCGCCGTCCCTCCACGTGCATCCATAAAACGTGACATTCGCCACGTCGCCCGTCATCGCCCCAACCAGCACCGTCAGTCTCATGCCGCCCCCGCTGAACGTCACGTTGCGGTAGCACAGCCACGACAGCCCGTCGCCCACAGTCTGCGCCACTTCGGGGTACACCATGTCGCTGATGCACTCACCAACCGGCGGTGGCAGCGGTGTGGGCGGCACTGGTGGCGGCGGCGGCGGCGGTGGCGGGCCAGCAGGCACAGGCGCCGGGACACACACATCGCCGTGCCCTCCAGCAGCGCACTGGCACTCGCAGCCAATGACCGCCGTCGTCAGCGGGGCAAAGCAGTCGCTCTCCTTCGTGCACTGCCCGCACGCGGCAACCGTCGTCACGTTGTTGATGCCGTTCAGCTCCAGTTCAGCCGCCGTCGTCACCAATCGCCCCGCGACCTTCAGACACCCAGCAACGAACCGGTAGCCGGCGTCAGCCCGCTTCAGCAAGGATACCGACAGCCCCGTCGAGCCCATCTTGCAGCCCGTCAGCGTCACAGCACTGCTGCTGTCAATGGTCACAAATGCGGACTCAGTGTCGTAAAACATCGCACCCACTTCCACGTCGTTGTCGCGCCAATCCAACCAGCTTGACTGCTGAACAGTCCACAAGACATCGTTACAGATGGCGTAGCGCACGGAGCCGCTGTTCCCCACAACACGCAGCACGCTGTGATCCGAGACGCTGAATCCTTGGTGCTGATACAGCAGGCTTACCCCGGAGAACATTGTATTATTGAGCAGCGCAAAAACAGAGTGGTCACTCACACTGAGCCTGTACACGTAGAACACGTGTGTGTATCCCTCAAAGCTGCAGTACCGCACATACAGCGAGCTGCCACCCACCAGCTTCAGCGTCCCGGTCGAGTACAGAACAAACGCATCACGATTCGTTGCATGCGCCTTGACGTTGCTGACCAACAGCGTCGACGCACTCAACACGACGTTTCCCAGCAAAAATACGCTCAGGGTTTTGCTCACAACGCCCGGTAATTCGAACTCGAAGGTCTGCACCGCATCAACCTCCGTGACGGCGATCTCGCAGTGCTGCGGGAGGGCATTTATAAAAGCAACGGCGGAGGACCGCATCACCGTCTGGCTCACGCGGATCAGGACGCCAGATGACTCGGCCGCCTCAGCACCCCCAAAAAACTGCAGCGCGGCACCCTCACGAAATGTGCACCCAGTGAGCGTGATGTTAACGGGGAGATGCAGCGGCATGCTGTTGAGAAAGAAAGTCAGCACGGCACCCACGCCGCTGAATGTCACGTCCACGTAGCAGTGGTGCGTCCTCCACATCTTCAGCGTGAGGTTCGTCAGCGTCTGGTTCACCACGCAGCTCGTGTCGCCGTCGACGGCTCTCTCCGCTACGGGCGGCACAACCGTGTCGGGCACCTCGAGGGGAAGACAGGACGCGCCATGCCATCCGTCCTTGCAGCTGCACGAGCACGAGCTGCGGTCCACCGACTCCGTCCCGGGCATGTAGCACGCCGCGTCCTCGTTGCATGTGCCACACCTGAAAAGCACCACTTCCTCCGGAAACACATAGTCGTACGGCACCTCCTCATCGCCCTGCAGGTTGCATCCCACCACAAACCGCGCGGGTGACTCAACAATCGTGTTCGATTTAAAGAGCTTGGCGAAGAGTGCGTTTCCTTCCACCTGACGGTTGTGTGCAAGCGCCACGGTGGTGCCGCTGCCCGACAGCTGAATTTTTTGCCAGGAATACGGAATATTTAATACTGAGGCTGCACCCACGCCGTTGCCCTCCACACGCCACTGCGCACCTCCCTCGAGTGTCACCGAGCCAGACAAATACACCAGCGCGGAATCAAAAATTTCCGTCCCACCAACGAAGGTGCAGTCCGCCACCCGCAGCAGCCCCGCGGACCTCACGGTGGTATCCCCAAAGAGAATAACGCCATTGACCGCGCTCATCGTGTTGTTCTCCATGTCAAAGTAGCCGCCGTTCCTCACATCAACAGCGTAAACGCAAACAGATGATTCCACACCCTCATCGTCCTCCGCCGTGCTCAGCGTATTTCCCTTCACAATAATCCCGCCACCATCAACAACAACAGAATCGGATAAATAGACTGCGTACCTACTCGCCTCGACGTAGTTGTCGAGTAGCAGCAGCGTCATATTCGCACTGAGAGTAAACTCCACAAATAAAATGGCATGGCCCGACGTCGTCACAATCGTACTGCCCACCACCAGTATCTGGGAGCTCACGCCAAAAACACCCCTGAACTCCAGCTCACCAGAATCCAGCATCGAGGATGTCACGTTCACATGCACGCGCGCACCACTCCCCCTGATCGACAGTCCCATGAGGACGCACTGCAGCAGCGTGATGTTGAGTGTCTGCTGTGGCGCGTCAAAATACGACAGGTCCAGCACAATCGCGGCGGTGAAGGTCACGTTGACGAAGCACAGACCACGCACACCGGGATCAGGAACGTCCAAAGAGTCGATGCTGCCACCGTGCACGCAGCGGACCTCCGTGTTCTTCGCGTCAGGGAGCGGAAGCGGCCCAAGGCCGTCCGGAGCCGCAGCCGGCAGACACGTGTCACCGTAGCCGCCAGAAGCACACACGCACTCACGGCCGCTGATGCTGCTCGTCCTCGCAGCGAAGCACACGGAGCCCACCGTGCACGCACCGCAGTCCAACACCGTCACGGGTGCTCCAATATTGAGCTCTTCTTGGTAATTCGTCACAGTTGAGCCCCTTGCCTCGTTGCACACGCCGTAGATGATCGGGCGCGTGTCGGATGGTGGTGACCAGTTGCTTGTCATATATGTAAAGGACGAGAACGAGCCATACGTGAAGTTGTTTTCAAGTATCGACCACACACTCTGATCGCGGAACGCCACGCCGTTTTCCTTGGCCACGTACACAACGTGGGCGGTGCGGAACTCGTTGTTGCGGTACACCAGCCAGCTGCCGCCAGTCACGGTCAACGTGTTTGCCATGAGCATGGCAAAGCCGAGACGGAAAGTGCTGGACACAATCTGCAGCACGCTGCCGCTGTCCACAACAACATCCTTGAACACACACGCGCCTTTGCCGTATTCGGTGCTCGGCGCACTCCACGAGCAGTTCTGTATGGAGAACACGGAGCCGCCGCTGACACGCAGGTCCGATGCAAGAGCGTACATCACGTGCATCTGCGAATTGACAGCGCAGTTGTCCATGTAGAAGACGCTGGACAGGTTCACGCCGAGGCCGCGCTCCACGAGCATCGCAGCGCACGAACCCCCGCCACACACCAGCGTAGACCGCGTCATGACAAACCGCGTCGACAGAAGCCGGACACCATCCAGGACAAGCGCGGGGCCGTGCCGGGATTTCGCGTGGCCACGGGTCGTCGGCACGTACTGCGACCCGCCAACCGTCGCGCGCAGCGTTGAGTTCGCCAGCAGCACACTCGAGTGCAGCGGCATCGCGCCATGCAGCACGATCGTGCCCTCCAGCGACGTCACATTCGTCATGTTGACGATGGCGTGGGGCATCAGGCGCGCCGTGCTCTCGCTGAGGCCACCAATCCGCAGCTGCGCGCCGCCCGAAAGCACGCAGTGGCGCAGCGTCACGTTCAGTGCGTTATCGAACGCGTCCATCAAGCGCAGGTCCACCGCCACAGTGATCGGTCCGCTGAACACCACCGAGTCGAAGCACGCCGTCGCACGCCCGCCGCCAACCGTCACCGACTCCGTCAGCGTCACGCCACTCAAACAGCCCTGCGAACCACCACCACCGCCGCCGGCCCTCGCAGGCGGCACGTCGAACGGCAGGCACGACTCGCCCACACCGCCGGCACGGCAGCCGCACACGCAGTCGTTGAACGACGCCGTCAGCGCATCGAAGCACGCCAGCGCTGCCGCACAGCCGTCGCACGGCACCACGCTCACGGAGGGCAGGCCGGCCAAGCGGTAGTCGCCGCTGCTCCGCAGCACCCGGCCGCCCGCACGGTTGCACTGCACCGACACGGCGCCGCTCGTGATCGTCGACCCGGAGACAAGCGTCGCGCCAGTGGCAGCGCAGCGCGCAATCGACACGGCACCGCCGCCCAGCGTCACACCCGACAGCGACGCCACCGACGACGCCTCGCCCACCGCCCACACGTCGCGCAGCTCCAGCCACCCGCCGGCACCGATCGTCCCACCACCGCAGCGCACCAGCGACGACGCGACAGACCCCTCGACGCCCACGAAGCGCAGCACCGAATCAAACACCGCGAGGCGCTCTCCAAGCACAATGCCGCCGCCGCTGCTCACAACCGAGACGTTCGTCACGGAGAACACCGAGTGGCTCCGCAAGCTGAGACGCGTCGAGGATGACACATGCAACGCGGACGCGGTCGGACCGCCCGACGCCTCCAGTGACACGCCGTCAAGCACCACCGCGCTCGACAGCAGGTCCACGTCGCCGCCAACGTGCACCGCCGACCCACCCGCGTGCAACGACCTCAGCACAGTGTTGCTCACACGCAGCTGCGACTGCAACAGCGACGTCGCGTGCAGCAAAAGCGGCGACGCCACCGCGTCCGTCAGCCCGCTCAGCTGGGAGTGGCGCATCGGCCCCGCCGTCACAATCGTCGAGTCACGGACCGTCACGTTCGTGTGTGCCGGCAGGTTGTGCACAAACACAAGCGAGCAGTATTCGCCGGACAGCCCGCTCACGCTCACCTCCAGGCTCCGGTCACTCGCCGGCTCACCGCTGTAGCCCCACACGTAGATCTGCGCACCGCCGTCGCACACGCAGTTCCTCAGTTCGATGCGCAGCGCACCGGAAAGCATCGCCGCAACGTCGAACACCACAGCCACGCCGTTCGTGATGGACACGCCGTCCATCAGCACCGTGTCCACGGCGCGGCCAACCGTGATGGCTCTGTCCACCGTGCCGCCCCGCAGTCGCAACACCACCGCATGCACTGCGGGCATCCACGCCGCCGCAACCAGCGCCAACACAACAAGCAGCGCCACACGCACAGCCGCAATGGCCCTGCGCCGCACACGGTGCCGGCCGCGCGGACACGCGCCCACCGCAGACCGCATCCACCGACCCAGACAAGTACCAACAGGGCCGTCGTGGTGTGTCGCACCCGCCCCGTCGACCATAATTCCAGCTTTCAAAATCCCTTCCTACAGATGGCAAATCCAGTGACACGATTCCGCCAGATCGTTATCCCACTACTGCTACTAAACCTAATACTGCAAGTAATCCCTAACACCTTGAAACGATAGTTGTGCTGGTCAAGCAAAAGTATCTCTAACTGCATGCTCAGAAAAAGAATAAAAGGCAGCAACAACAGTAACCAAACACAGTGGCACGCAGAGGCATCCGGTCATACACAATCCTCATCACATTACAGCCGCCGACACAAAGCCGCGCAGACGCAATCAAGTCAGTGACACCATTGCCCTCCCACCGCCCACACAGCCCCGTACAGCCACCGTGCCGAGTGGCGGAACCCCGGCAAAAAGCCACATGACCACTGGCACCGCTCCTGTTGCCGAATGGCTGCATCACAGGGCGGTCCCGATGCCGTGCACGACACACAAGAGCCGAGGCAGACCACGTGGCAGCGTTACGACCGCCAGCCATCAAGCGCGTCCGAAAGGTGTTGTTGTTGGTGGTGCGTAAGTGGAGTGGAGAGCTCGCCGGTCGCCAGCAGTCAAAGCATCGCTTCTCGTTCACGCGAGTCGGCATTGCACAGCAGGCAGTGGCACCATGCGCGGACGGCATACACAACAAAGGAAAAATAAAGAAGCACGGCGGCACTCAAACACGGGGAAAAGGGTCCACATCGATTGCACATTCCGATTGGCTCACAGACATCCGGATGGTGGTCGCGCCGCTGCTCTGCGGTGCGTGTGGCGTGTGACTGCAGTGGACAGAGGGGATGATGAGAGGGGTGGGAGACGCAGTGCGGCCCTCATCCATTTCGGTTAACTGTGACACCGGTGACGTCTTCCCGTCAGATCGCCTGCAGCAAAGACCGTCGCCGTCAGCAGCGGTCGGTGCATTCCCTCTCCCACTGGGGCACAACTCCACCGACGCAGTCGCCCGCCTCCTCCCCACCAGCACAACGAGGGAGCAACGGCAAAAGATGAGACACGCACGGCGAAACACCGTGAAGCAGGCACCAAAACCAAAGCTCCTCCAACAAATTCATCGTGAAGCAAAATAAAATATTATGCGAGCGCAGAAAAAATTCACACAAACTGAAAAACAACAATGACGGTGCAGAGGCAATAAATGGTCGTGGTGCGCAGCAGCCGTGGCATCGCGCCCCTCCCTCATCAAACGGCACCGCACCACAACGCAGCGTGACGACAGCCTGCAATGACGACGATTGAGTAGCACGCACAAAGCGGCATAAACCTTTCATCCAGCACTCGCTCAAATTTACGCTCTCAGTATGTACTGCCAACGACATCGGGAAGGACACGGAAGGGGACTGTCCTGTCCATCCTCCTTCTGCTCACAACAGACCCTCCCCATCCTCCTCCTCGCTGAGCCCTGGGTTCCGCGCAACGCCGTCAAGCAAATCCACTTCCATGGAAGCCCCCAATGCGCAGGGCAAGTCTAGCAGCCACCCACGCTCACTCTCCCGCTCACATTTCCCCTCCCACAACTTTTCCACACACAAAAGGACAAAGACATGGAAAAGAAAAGCCTGCAGCACAACGCATGCAGAAGCAACGCCATACACGCCGCACCGCAAAAAAAAAAAAAAAAAAGCGGCCGCAACAAGAGCGACGGGTCGAATTCAAATCCACGGCGCTGCGCTTTACTTCTCTCTTCCCCGACGGATTGGCGTCTCACACTCACAGTGAGGCACGGTGCACACCATCCGCTCCCCTCCGTGTGCACTCAGAAGTCCGGCGCACAGTCACCCTCGTGCCATCGCAATGGGGAGCACAAACAACCGTCGTCGAGGACCATCGATGCCTCTAACAGAAAAGAAAAAGAAAAAGAAATGAGGGCATGTCAACAGCACAGCCAGCAGAGAGACACTCAACAGGACGCGGAGACACTCAGCGACACTGAAGACAGCAAAAACAAAAAAAATAAACCGTAGCGATTTACCAAAAACAAAAGAAAAAAAGGGTGAGAGTCCAGAAGAACTCCCAAACAACATAAAAAAGGAAAATCCATGATTCGGAAAGACGTTTATTTCATGTGCCAAGCAGCACAATACGACCGTGTGTTTGTGTATACATATTGCCCTCAACAATAAAAAGAGGTCAATAAAGGACTTTACTGTCCCACCAGCCCACACAACATCCTCCACATTTCATGCGGCATCCGGCCTGTTCTTCAAATCCTCGTTTCGTGCAGTCCATGGGACGCACAGCCGCAGGGCCGGCACCGCGTGTGGGCAACAAAAAGCAAACAAGAGGGGGAAACACTTCGCTCATTACAGTGTGCAGAAGACAGCCATTAAGTAAGGAAGTCACTGAGGATGCACAGTGGCCCGTCGGCAATGCGTCCGGCACAGCTCTCCGCCCTTCATCACCGCACGGTGGCAGCGGCACACGCCCATCCACAGAAAAGAAAAACACGGCGGCAGGGTGTGGCTGTGTGTGTGTGGCGCTGCGGGTGTCTGCCCGCCCTGACCGCAAAAAAGAAAACAAAACAAGAGGGAAAGAAATGTGTGCTCCGCCCCACCGGCCCTCGTCGCACGCCCACACGTCACGGCTCCCTCAGCGCGCCGTTCGTCGCGGCCCCTCCTCATGCGTGCAGCAGGCGAGGCGCACAGGGCCGTCGTCATGAGCGTGTCGGTGGGTGTGCGAGTGGAGCAGTTGGGCGGGAAACACACAGCACCCCTCACAGGAAGAGCGCGGCAAGAAACAATTAAAAGAGGGAAGAGTAGAAAAGAAGCAAAAAGTAAAATAAATTTAAAATAAACAAAAAGGAAGAAGAAAAATAGTTTTCAGAAATATTCATTGCCAGGTGTGTGTGTGTGTCGGTGCAGCGGAGGTCGCAAGTGTTCCACGCGGCAGCCAGTCACTCCTCACAGCGCCGCAAACCCCCACAGTCCCAACAGAAGCAGCAATGGCAGCAATATACTGCACTCACACACAGTGCCGGCATCGCTGTTATTCCCCTGCGACACATTTCCGAGGCTGCTGCTGAGTGCCGCAGCATTTACTTCCCCGAACTGTGTAATAACCTCCTCCTCCTGCACATCCGTTCCTCCCGCCTTCTCCCCATTCGCAATACTGCTCTCCAATAACGGTTCCTTTCCCGCCTGCTGTTGTCGTCCAGCAGTAGACGAGGACATGGTTCCTTCAATAGTCGTGTTCACCAGAGATGGGATAGAGGCCTTATTCGGGTTGAGGGCGTCAATCTCAGTGCTATCCAACGGGCAGTTGTACAGAAGGACGTTCGTCACAGTCACAGAAACGCCTTCTCCGTTCCCTGTGCTCACTGTGCTGCGTCCATCCCCTCCAATGTAGAAGTGCGATATCTCTTTCGAATCCTTATTTCCCAGTGCACACGGCACATCCCCACCCACACGCTTACCATCGACGTACGCGAAGCCCTGGGTGCCGTTCCTTAACAAAATTACCACGTGTTGAGTTTTCTCTGTCCCCAAAAGTGCTGCTGTGCTCCTTAGGGGTTTCGTCACCGGACAGCAACTGCCACTTCTTTTCCTTGCCGTACGACAGTCCCAAAAATACAGAATTCCCTGCACCTGTCATCTTTGCACCCAACAAAGGAATGGAGTTATCTTCCTTCGGCACCTTGTCGATGGACACCATCGCCACAAGAGTGAAGTTGTAGTTCGCGAAGTGGTACAGCTGATTCTCCCCCTGCCTGCCAACAGGCCACTCCGCCCACGCTCCCTGGAACGTCACACCATCTTCCGCCTTTGCAGCCCCACCTTTATTATTTACTGTTGCGTTCACCCCGAGGTACTCGTCCCTCCATGTGTTCTCAGAGAAGTTGCCGGACAAAAAGCCAACCAGCCCATCCGTGATCTTAAAAGTACTGCGGCAGGGATTGTCAGGTGAGGTATCCTCCTGAGCAAGTAAAGTGGCACACAGCTTGGAGACAATTTCGTCTACTATTCTTCCAGGTCTGCAGCACCTTCTTCACCCGCTGCAGCTGCTCAGTCAGACGCACAGAGACCATTCCGTGTGATGTATCATCACCGCTCTCCTTCTTCTCGTACAGTGCAATCAACTTCTCCTCATTATTATCTCCACTTTCAGCACTTTTGTACAACAGGGAGCTGGCGGCGACGTCCTCTTCCTTCCCGGATACCGGCCCAATATCAGCAATGTGCGTATTGTCCGACAGCCAAAGATGGAGTCTGCCCTTTTCTTTTTCTTTCTCATTGACTTCGTTACCTTTTTTACCAGAATACACCGGCAGAGTAACAAGCATCACTTTTCTCTTTCCACCATCGCCAAGAGTCGCTGTGATGAACCCGCTCCCAACGCGTTTCATCTGTGCCTTTGGATTGCCCCACACGCGCGAGAGTGTCCCGAGGGCCTCCGTCCACGAGTCCCCCTTGTCACCGGACTCGTACACCCTGCGGCGGCCATCATCACACGCAGTCATCATCATGGGTTTGTCCTTCTCCCACTCCACGACGGAGGGATCACTGCAGCCACCGGCAGACATCCCATTCGACAGCTTCCAACTCTTAGTATCCTTCAAGTGTAGGATCAGCGAGACAGTCTTTCCATCCTTTTCGTTGCCATCACCCTGGTTGGTCTTCTTCGTCGTCCCTTCCAGCGGAAACACAAGCGTACCGTCCTCCATCTTAACACCCGATCCACCGCTGCCAACCAGCCTTTTCAAGGGTTCATTTTGATTGACATTATAATTCCACGGGATAATGTAAGTATCATTCCAAAGTATTCTTTCGTTCTTTTCGTCTTTCTTCTCACTGACGTTCCCTTTCACCAGCATGAATCCCCAGTCAACTGCCTGATCATCGGCGGTAATTGTCCAACTGTAATTTCCAGCAAGCATGTAAATATCACTTCCCCGCACGACTGTTGTTGGTCGGCTCACATGTATATTCTTCACTTTTTAGGAAACAGCCTGATCCGCTATGCTGCAGACGCCTTTCTTATCGTCGGAAGAAAATTCCTCCAGTACTTGTTTCTTCAATTTTGTTGTAGCCAACTCCTCTTTTGCTTGTTCACCAGTCAACGCCAGGAGCTTCGAGGCAATCCCAGTAAAACCTTCTTCACCCTCCTTCGCGCAATGCGCCTCGGCAACGGCAAACACATCAATCCCCACTTTCAAAAGACTGGGAACACGGAGCAAAGCCACCGTTTCTCCATCTTTCTTATCTCTCCAAACAAAACGTTTACCCTTTGAACATTCCGGGGATGACTCCTCACCCCAGTGACTGCAGCTCCTCAACTGCCGCAGCACATCATCACGACGAGGAGGAGCAGCACCGCTGAATAAAAGAGGTGCCGGGACATGTTGGGCCTCTGCGGCTCACTCTCTCCTCCTCCCCTCCTCCTTCCGCGGGATCCGGTCACGCAGCGACGGTTGTGTATGCGGGGTGCCTTCACTGCAGCAACACGTGAGTGCATATAAATATGTGTGCCTGTGGGCGGTGTGTGTGCTGTTGGTCCTTTCGGAGACGTCAAATTTCACAGTAGCGATTCGCGTTTGGTATTAACTTCTTTCTTGGAGGCGAGCAACGGACAGCAGCGGCAGAAAGACATCACAACAGCAGTGCACACCGCCACCACTCACAGTGAACCACAACATCACCATCCCCGCAGTCATTACTCCCCAGCACCTCTCAACAGCATAAAAAAATTAAGAAAAAAAAAATGAGCAGCCTCCCAATGGGGACCGCAGGCCATGGCTCTGCAAATAAGGCAAGCGACAGGGGGCCACATGAGCAGCGAGGAATACCAGAGTTGCACTGCAACGGCACGGCGGCGTGATACCCCGTGGGGAGCATCGATGCAGACCAGCAACACCGCCTGCAAGAAAAGTTGCTTCTCCTGCTGAGCAAAAAGGAAAAACGGTCTCGGCAGCCCAATAGTGAGAGGTCGCCTGCACCTCTTCGCAGAACCTGCAAGCTCTGCAGGCAAAAAGATGCAGATGACGCTCTGCTGCACGCGTGACGGCCGTCGCACCCTTCACAATGGCAATCGCATCCTGTGGCACCACACGCCGCAGCGGGTGCGCAGAGTCTCCGTCTCCCTCACTCCTGCCCCTCTCACTGAAAACACATTGGTGGCCGTGGCACACTCACCGACATGTCAGAAAGCACTTGTTTTTCTTCTTCCCCCGCACATCGCACAGCAGCACCGCCAAACACATGCCACTCCTTCTTTCGCGGATTCTCCTCAGACACGCCTCCCACCACATTCATCAACCCACAGGCACGCCTCCCACCACATTCATCAACCCACAGGCACGCCTCCCACCACATTCATCAACCCACAGGCACGCAGTCCGTAAACGTCACGCTGCTGCCCCGCATGATGGAGCCGCAAACACACCAAAATGGCACCCCGCTACTCGGCGCAAGCACTGTCTGGACACACAAAACAGGTTGCCCCAGTCAACAACAGCCCCCTCCAAGCAGTGAGGCAGGACTCGTCACCAACAATCAAACAATCAGCCCTTTGTCTCCTCCTTCCGCCATGCACAAGATTCTGCCTGCCCCATAGATCCTCCGTGGCGCCCGGACTCTCAATGAGCAGAAAACACACTATGCGTTCCTCGGCTCAACGAGACGCCCATTGACAATCCTCAGCCAGTCGTCTCCCCGGGCTATGCATGGAGAGCACCACGGCAAGAATGCACAGAAGCTTATATGCAAACCTCCCAACCCATTCCACGTCAATAAAAAGCATGGCACCAGACATGGGCTTCACAACAATGTCGGCTGGCGCTTCCCTGAGAAGTCCCCAATACACACTGCACGTGATCAGAGTAAAGAAAAAAGCAACGCCTCCAGTCCGACCGTCATTCCGCGGTGGAGATCAAAGCACAGTCCAAAAAAATGCCGCAAATCATCACATATTTCACACAGACCATCCGCGGCTCATGAGTCAAATGCACAGCACAGAAGAAGGGTCATGCTCACAAACACGCAACGCACAGACAAAGAGGGAGTTGGGAAAAGCAGCACTAGAGAAACCTCAGCCAACGACAGAAGAGCTCGTGGGTGCTACGTCCAAAGCCATTCTTTGTGAATGCAAATGACAATAACAACAAACAACGTGAAGCACCTGTCAGGCGCCACAATATGGGCCATAGACACCACCCACCCATTCACTCGTCTCCCTCCCAATGGTGTGGCCCTCCTTCACCTCCACAAACACGTTTGCCTCTCAGTCATGCGAGCCTCTAACGCAAGCACTCAAGATGCGTTTCGGTAATCCAAACGCAAACACCTCTGACAAACAGAGAAAATGCTCGCAGAGACCACACGGCTCCTCAACGCAGCCTCAAGCCCTCCTCACGACTCTTTAATGCGATGGAGAGGAATAAAAGCGACTCTCGTGTCACAGAGGGTGGCCAATGGGAGCTGTGTCCACATGCAGAGAATGCCAAGTTGTGAAACAGGAGAGGCAAGAGGAGTGCTCGCAGTGGACGTCACCTGCCACGTCTGAAGTGCATCGTCACATTCGTGCAGCGGGGAACCAACGACACGGTTGTTGCGGTGGCTGCCCGTGTATGCACCTCACACTCGGGCCAATGAACGCCTCAAGGAACATCCTACCAAAAGTATACAAATCGCTGTGCAAACAGTAACAATTCTTGCCAACGTCCCAGCGGCCGCTCTTTTGGCGAGGCGCCGCTCTCCTTCTTCCTTTTCTCCCGTGTGTCACCCTCGTATGAAATCAAAACACCCTCCACGTCTGGTGTCATCAAGTGCCTCCAAAGCATAAAAAGAATATCTACAGGGGCCGCTGGCCGGATCCTAAGTTTATAAATAACAGAAACCAAACAAGATAGGAATAAGAAATGAACGAATGGAATAAAAATGGGGATTCACCGTATCCTCAAGGTCTAGCAACAAGTAAGTGTACATTAATGTATGCATACTTTGTTAGTCACCATCGTGACCTAATCACTCTATTCGGATCAGAAATATATATATGTAGGTGTGTGTATTCATAACTTAAGAAGTGGCAGACTTTAGGCTCCTCCAGCCACAAGAACCCGTCGCAAGGGTGTGAACCAAAAAGGGAACGGGTGGGAAAATAAGAAATAAAAAGTTAATAAAAAATCCTTCTTGCCGCTATCGTCTCCCTGCTCCCTTCAATCACCGTCTTCCAAAAGTATTCATGCGATAGGAAAAGGATCGTACAAAAATATCTCCGTTTTCTCAGGGCATATTCATTTAGGCGGCCAGTCTCTCCCGTGAGCATCCTCCTCGCAAGCTCCCAATAAAAACATAAAGATATATTTCTGTGGGGTTCTTTTCCTATCGCATGAATACTTTTGGAAGACGGTGATTGATGCAACCGAAGGAACCGATAACATCAAGACGAGTGTTTTAATTCTTTTTATTTTTTTTTTTACCATCCCAGTAACCTTCTTTTTTAAGTCCCCACCCTTGCGACGGTGTCTTGTGGCTGGAGGACCCCAAAGTCTGCCACTTCGTAAATAAGAAATATATTTATTTATGTATGCATCCAATCCGAATGCAGCGTTCAACATGTCGCGAGAGTGGGGCCACCATAATGCATAAATATATAAATATGCGGAGCAAACAGCGAGGATTTGGCGAGCCCACTGCCTCTCCATTGACTCATTCCTCCTTCCCGTCGTATTTTATTCCTTTAGAAAATTTGAAGATCCGGCCAGCAGCCCAGACGAGTATTTCTTCCTTTCGCTTTCCTGTTTGCGTGTGTGCCACAGGCACGGTTTGATTCAAGTGGCATTGGTGCCTCCACGCCATCACATCCTTCTGCTGCCGCATTTGCGGGGCAAATGGGTTTGTGCATCCAGAGCACACACACACACACACACACACACATCCGCAGCAAAACCATAACTTGCATCCCTCCCATCCGCAGCCAAAAAGGCTCCTCCATTGAGCCACACGGAGACAGGGTCAAGGGGGAATTAGTTTAAGTTCTCTCTTTATTGGTAGCTGCCATGCGAAGCAACAGCAGTCGGGGGAAAAAAAAAGCAGGGAACAAAAGTGAACAAATAGGTATGACAAGGAAACACCCCATTTTTTCCTTTTTTACTTCGTCCGGTAACGGTGCACGTTGCCTGTGAAATTTGGTGCGCACGACGGCAGGGGGTGCGGCCCCCGTTCGGTGAGAAGAGCATTAAAAGCCGTGTCGCGCCCTCGCGCCGCCTCAACTTCACACCAGACTCCAACGTGAGGGCCCCAGCAGCACTAGACTCCGGAAATGACTTCACAGCAGCCTCTACTAGAATTGGGGTGGCCTTTATCCAACGTTGACGCATGAAATACGTTCAATGCGGCCACAAGAAAAATAACGGAGGCGTTTGCCGCCGCGTAGTTGAAGGAAATGCCACCGCAGAGCAACGCCTCCACTAGAAGACGAATGGAATCCTGTCGAGTGGACGTGAAACTCGTCAGGCTGGGGTACTTGGGCACATTAACAGCCCGGTAAAACAACTCCTCAAAGACAACATAGTATACACGTGAGGAGAGAAGAACATGTGGCAGGGCCACGTTGTACGATAGGCCTATCCCTCGCAGCCGCTCTCGTGCCAAGTAATCAAGGGAACGATTGCATTGACACCGCACCATTGTTTTGCCGCAGTCCACAACGGCCCGCACGTTCGTCGCCACAAGCAAATAGGGGGATCGCAACCAAATTGAAAACTTGCACCGTGCCGCATCATACAACACTTTCATATCATCGTCGATGTTGAGCACAGATTCGGTGCGGAGAAGAGAGGCGACAAGCCAGCGATTCGCCACGGAATTGAATGGTTGCGGCACAATTCGCAGGTACGGGGCGTGTCCAGTGCCACTGCATGCTGGTCGATGCCTTGTGTCGTACCTCGACTTCAACGCAGGCAATTCGTCTGGCATTTTTTCCTTCATACCATTCCACACGAGCAGCACTTCATGGACAATACTCTCACCCCTCGGCCAATCATACAGAGTGGCATTCAAAACATGCAACAAACGATCTCTTCGCCACGTCATTGGAAATGACACCACCACTATTTTTGGGGAGTCCTCATGAATGCTGCCTTGAGCGGCAATAAGGGCGATCACTTTGCTCACCATCGGCTGCGACGGCAGAGCAGGCTCAGGATCCATTTGTAATGCCCACACAATGAAAGGAAAAGTAAGAAGCGCCAACACGAGAAGAGCAGGTAGAACGGGACGCAATACGCCAACAAAGCCAAGATGGGCACGTCGCCGCCTCATCCTCACGCCCTGAGAAGAATAAAAAGGGAGGAGGAAGAAGAAGAAGAAGAAGAGACTCCGTCAAACCCTCCCCAACACTTCTTCTCTAATGCCGCGTGGAACTAATAATGAAGACGGGAGAGTCAAGACACACATGTGTATAAATGCACACATAATATATATGCAATGTATATATTATATATGTGGTATGTACATGTATCCCTCTTTCCTCCTCCCTATCCTCCTATGCATTACTTGTTTGTTTTTCCTTACCATCCCTCTCGACCACGTTTACTACCCTTCCAGCCTGTGTACACATGTTCCATTCATCATTTCCCACTCCACGTTACTTTCATTCCTCCCTTCTATTGTTGTTTGATCCCTTCCTTTCCTCCATCCTGGTGAGGAATAGATGGAGACCTCATCCGCCGCACACACACACACACAGGGAGTGGGAGGGAGAACCGCCGTGCAGTCTATCCATGGCCCCCATCTCCCCATCGCCGCGGAGGGAGGCAGCAGCCGCACACAGCACCGGCATCGCCGAGGGGAGCGGCGCCGCCGCAGCGCCCTAACAATGCATTTTTGCCTGTGCCTTGCCATCCGCACCCGCAGCAACAAAATACAAAAGTGAAGGGCATGCGAGAACACAGCCACAAGAGGAATTTGAGGGCTGGGCCACAGACGGGGCGGCGGGTGGCGTCTCACACTCACAAATGGGGCACGGTGCACACCATCCGCTCTCCTCCGAGTGCGCTCAGCAGGCCGGCGCCCAGTCACCTTCGTGCCATCGCAATGGGGGACCACAAACAATCGTCGTCGCGGACCATCGGTGCCTCTAGCAGGAAAGAAAGCAGAAGAAATGGGGACATGTCAACAGCACAATCAGCAGGGACACACCCAACGGAACAAGAAAACACAAAGTAACAGTCAAAACGGCAGAGACAAAAACAAATCCGCAGGGAATTACGAAAAAAAAAAAAAAATGAAACAAACAAACAAACAAAATGTGGGACCCCTGCAGGACTCATGGAAAAAAAAAAAAATGATTTGGCAGGACTTTCATGTGCCATGCAGCTAAAGACGATTGGGTGCTTGCACATATTACCTGCACAAACGAAAAACGTAATAATAAAAAAAGATCGCATTATTCCAGCATCCCACACAACATTCTTCACATTTCATGCGGCATCCGGCCTGTTCCTCCAATCCTCCTTTCGTGCAGTCCGTGGGACGCACAGCCGCAGGGCCGGCAACGCGTGTGGTCAAAAACAAAAACAAACAAGAGGGAGAAACACTCCGCTCATTACAGTGTTCAGCAACCTAAAATTACGCAAAGAAAAAACAACAGTAGTTATTACTCCGGCTGAACTACAGTGAAAAAAGACATTTAAAAGTAAAGAAATTGAAGAAGTAGAAGTAAAAAAAAGGCGGGCAATGCGGCATGTATTCTAGGTGAGGAGTCGAAAATCCACACTCTGTGGCTCAGAAGGCTGCCACCACCCAAATACAATCCCATTAGAAGCAGCAACACACAAGACACGCACGCACGCACGGTGTTGTTACCGTCTAAATCACGCAGTGTCAGTTTCACGTCGTTGAGAGAGGCGAGGTGGTCGTCGGGACTCACGCCGCTCCACACCCTGCGAGGTGACTATTTGTAGTGGGGATTCGTGTCCAGGGGCGTTGTGCCCATTCATTTCTCTTCCGTAATATTCCCAGCAACGTACTCTCTGACACTGTCAACTACTCGAATCTTCTCGGGTGGTGTCGGAGCCGCTTCTCTCGTCGGAATGGGGACCCTGTCCCTGAGTGCACGCATCGCAGTGGAGTTCAGTGGGCGGCTGTACAGAAAGACGTTCGTCAGCGTCACATGAGATTCGTGCCCACCGCACGCGCCAAAGAAAAACCTCAGGACCTCAGGTGGCCTCTCGCCTGTTAACAGCACCTCTTCCTCCCCCAGCGACCGACCAACAATGTGCACAGAGGCCTTGTTGCCTTGCAGCGTGAGTGTGCCACTTGTTGTTCTTTCCTCGGCTCCCAAGTGCTGCTCCGTGTCGTTGTCTTGCCTTCGAACGCCGTCACTCACTTCTTATTATGGCTGTACGACAGTCCCACGGTATGGTTGGACGCAGTGTGCGCCAGCACCGCAGTCAGTGGAGAAGTTTTCCCACTCGGAGTCTCTTCGATGCTCACCGACACCACAAGTGTGAAGTTGTGTCTCAAGGATACATGACGCACTTCATCACCCCGAGTGTTCACAGGCCATATTGCCCTGGACTCAAGTCCCGTCAATTGTAACCCATCGTTGTCCTTCACTGCATTCCTTCACCATCGCATGCAGGCAAGGGTACTCGTCGTTCCACGGGTCATCACTGGCCGCATCGGAAAAAACAGCCACCAGACACGCCGTGGGTGTAGACAAGCTGGAGAAGAAAATGTCCTTTTGCGCCCAAGTACTGAGGATGGACTTGATTGCACTCAGTCCCTCCGTCATGCAGGAAAGTGAAATGACACGGCCCTCACCGTTGCCCCTCCGTTGTAAAAGATGCAAACTGCCATCCGAGTGCATCAGGGTGCTGGCGAGCATCCGATTCGCAGCATTGTCCACGGCAACCGGTCCAACAGAAAACGTGCGGTTGTTGTCCGTGACCCAAAGGCAGAGCGCAGTGGCCCTTTTCTCCCCCGAGGTGTGCCCTCCCTGAGTGCACAGCATGACCTTCCTTTCCTCAATGGTCGCGGTGATGAGGGCATCCACACGCAGGCTTTCCTTCTGAGAGACTCCTGATCGTGCGTTGGCTCACACGGCTGAGAGTGTCCCGATGGCCTCCGTCCACGTTGTCCCCATGTCACGCGACTCGTACACCCTCTGGCCATTCTCGCAGTCAACAATCATGGGAAGTGATCCCTCCCATTCTGTGACGCGGGGGTAAAGGCATTCCGCAGGGGAAATGTCCTCAGAGAGCGCCCAGGCACTGCCGCTGTCCGTCGAGCAAATGATCATGGAGCAAACGTCTTCTGCCTTACTCTTCGCCATCAGAGGAAACACAAGCGTGCCATCCTCCATCACAACACCTGCGCCACCAGAAGCAATGAACTCCGTCCATTCACCTTCGTGAGAAGCAGGAGAGATCCGTTTCGAGAGTGGTTTGGGGCCGCCCCATTCGATCCGTCCACTCTGCCTGCCACCCGTGGGATTCGTGACATCACCCACAACCAGTTTCGGCTCCAAGCCGCCCTCTCTCCAACACCCACCTTCGTAGGACACATCAGAGCCTCCCGCAAGAGGAAACACTCCGTCGCCCTTCATGATTGTTGTGGGGCGGAGCACAACACCCAAACTCTCCTTTCCCTCCGCTGCACCAACCACAGTGTGTGCCCTCCGTGCATCCTTTTATTGACTTCACCAACAACAGTGGACCAATCCCACGCAGAGTCGAAGTATCCCGCAACCACATCAGAAGAAAAGGGCTTACTTAATTGACCACCTTGATATTCGGCATCCATGTGATCTTCGGCGAAAGCAGCAATTACTCCACCAGCACTGATGAGAGAGGGTGAAGCAAACGAATCCCTCGTCGTAACTGGAAAAATCCCATCCTTCGGCTGCACCAGCGTCGTCTGCAGCACAAATAGATCGACTCCCTGCAGTAACTCAACATTTATTGAACCACTCATCGCATCATCAATGGGATCCCTCTTCGGCTCGGTGACAGGCGTGGGCCTTCTTTCGGATGGTGCCGGAGCCACATTGATATTCTAAACGTAAGCAAACTCAGGCTTCGTCTCGGACGTGTTGGTCTCCGTGTTGGATGCGGGACTCGGATCGACGTTATTGGGTGCGTCAGCCGCGGCAGACTGTTGTGCACCCTCGTTCTGACGTGACGGCTCGGCATTCACTTGCGGCGCAGTTGTCCCGCAGGATTTTGTGTCATCCTTCCCTTCACGGGGTGACGGCAACTGACAGATGCCCGTCTGGTCAGCATCGCTGCTCCGTGCAGGCGGATGGATGGTTCCATCGGGAGAAATTTGACGCCGCCACAATTCATGAGGGCCGGCGTATTTATGTGTCGTCACATTCATCGTGAAGGCAACGGTTGCCCCTTCCTCCTTCGTTGCACAGCTGGCAGCACAGTTGCTACATGTGTGCACCGCATTGGCCACATGGCACAGAGCACCCAACTCACCATTCCTGCTATGCATGCGCACATCAAAGCCACTGAAAGTATAATTCTCATGCTGAGCCTCAGCACCGGCAGCAGAACGCTTCTTCCACACACACAGACACACGCACGCGATAGCTCAGGCTACCGTCACTCGGTGCACACAACACATCCACCGCGCGCATCACACCCGCAGGAAGAGAGACGCGGGCTGGGCGCTCCCTCTCTCCTCCTTCTCTTCATGGCCGCGGAAGAAGAGAACAGCCGCCACACGCAAATGCCAGCATGCACTACAAAAGAAGCATCCAAATCGAATGAAATGTGCATCCTGTGCGTGTGTGTGGTTGTGTGTGCCTGCAGACACACGAAGCAAAGAAGTAAAAACAGGAGCAGAGCATGTGAAGGGACGCACAAACAAAAATGTACAGCAGAAGCGCATGGCAGAAATAAAGAGAAAAGGACTGCTCAGGCTCACAATATTGCACTGCAGACAAAGCAGCGGCCATTTATTAAAAAAATTATTAAAATTAAAAAATAAAAAAATAAATAAATCATCTTCACCTTTCCACACCTCACACTTTGGAAAGAAGAAAAAAAGGAAAAAAAAAAAGAAAAGAAAAACCACACACACAAAAAGCAGCTAACTACCATCTTGCTCCAGAAATTGTCTGCATATTTTGTCCAAATTAAAAATTAAAAAGATATTTAAATGTCTTTCAACCGTCTGACCCTCCATGTGTCCGCGCATCGTTTATATTTCATGGGGTCATCTGCGTGTTGCTGCTCCCCTCAGCCCTTTCATCGGCGTGTGAGTGCGGCCCGCAGAGCACAGTCACTCGTGAGTGCGGGGACTGAGAGAAGCACGCAGACATGACGGGAGTCGCGTCACTCCATCGGAAGAGTGAGCGCAGCAAAAGAAAAAACATCGGGGGAAAAGAAATGCTCACAAGACCGACACCGAAGGGACTGCCGGCGCGAGAAATGCACACGCAAAGCAAAAAATCTTAAAAACACGGCGGCAGGGTGTGGCTGTGTGTGTGTGGCGCTGCGGGTGTCTGCCCGCCCTGGTCGCAAAGAAAACAAAACAAAACAAGAGGGAAAGAAATGTGTGCTCCGCCCCACAGGCACTCGTCGCACACCCACACGTCACGGCTCCCTCAGCGCGCCGTTCGTCGCGGCCCCTCCTCATGCGTGCAGCAGGCGAGGCGCACAGGGCCGTCGTCATGAGCGTGTCGGTGGGTGTGCAAGTGGAGCAGTTGGGCGGGAAACACACGGCACCCCTCACAGGAAGAGTGCAGCAAGAAACAATTAAAAAAGGGAAGAGTAGAAAAGAAAAAGAACGTCCATATTGATTGCCCCCAAAAGCAAAAAAGAGATGCGGGAGTTAGAGACAAAAAAACAGAAAGTAAAATAAAAAAAAAAAAAAACAATAAAAAGCCGAAGCGTGGGACGACCAGCGCACACACTCTCATTGCTCCCGTAAAGCAAAACACACACAGGGAGAGATACAGAGAAGGTCGCCCACTCAATGCAATAAAAACAAAAAAACAGTTACGGTGCTCCGCCCATGCAGCCAGGCAGGACGGCAGCGGTGCGTGTCGTGCAAAAGAGAGCACCAACGGGCCTGCATGGGTGTGCATGCATATATACAATGGGCACATTATGTGTGTGCTTCGTGGGATGAGGTGAGGGCGAGAGTCCATGCAAGGGGACACACACAGGGAGAGAGAGAAGGACGAGTATGTGTGCGGGCGGTGCATGGCTCTCTCTCCCTCACCCTCACGCGGCCACCACCGCAGCAGCAGCCGCACACGCAACAACAAAAAGAAGCAAAAGAGGGGAGGTGGTGTGAGAGGCCGCGCTGCTGCTGTCATTGTCGACAGGCTTCGCCGTATCACCTACTTTGGCGTTTGTGGTTGGCGCTGTTGTGGATCCTGCACTCTGAGGGACCGTGTCGTATTTGTTGGCTGATGCAGCTTCACCATCGGAAGTCTTTTCGGGTGGTGTGGCGCCTTCAGTGGAGGGTCGGTTCGGATGATTGGTGGTTGGAGTGTCTTCTGTGCCAGCATCAGACCGCAGGGCCGCGGTTGCCGCGGTGCTGCTGTCGCTGTTGTGAGTAATTGCGGTTTGATTTGTACCAACACCATTTTTATCTTTTGTGGATTCTTTTTGATTGTTTTCTGAATGTTCTCTTCCTTGATCCTGTTGTTGTTTTTGTTGTTGCTGTTGCTGCAGCATTTGATTTTGTTCTTGTAGTTTTCTTTTATTCTCTTCTTGTTGTTGATCGTGTTGCTCACGTTCTTTGTCTTTTCTGTCATCCTCTTCTTTTCCGCCTTCTTTTTGGCTTTGGCCAGGAGACTCTCCTGTATGTATGCCTGATGTTTCCTGCTGGCTGGCAGTTAAATTCACTCCCGAAGCATCTTTGCCAACTACAACTTCTACTTTTTCTTCGGACTTCAGAACTCCTTCTTCGTTCGGTTTCCCAACCTCCTCAACAGTTATTTGTTGTCGACCTCCAGAACCATCACCAATTTTTCTTCCTTCCAATGACCCTCCTGCGGGCTCGCGTGTTGATTTTTCTTTCTCTTCGAGCGCTTGAGCATTTTTTTGTAGTGAGATTTGCTCCTGGTTTTCCCTTCCTTCTTCCTCTTTTTTTTTCAGTCTTTCTTGATCCTCCCCTTGTTTTAATACTTGTTCAACTTCATTTTGTGTATCTTTTCCTTGTAATTGTTTTCCTTTTGTACCTCCTTCTTCTCGTTGTATGCCATCTGCCATTTGTTGCTGAGAATCAGGTATCTCCACACCAGCCTCTGCAACCTCACCAGGTCCCTCGGCCACAGAAACAAAGGCACCGCACCACAGCACGCAGAGGGCACACACCAGCAGCGCACGGCCAGTCATCATCGCCATCATCACTCCTGTCACTTGCGTGTAGCCTTCAGCACAAACCAACTCCCCGTCAACGCAGAGTGAAAGCAAACGGAGAGACACGGTACAGTAAAAAACACCAGCAGCACACCAGCAGCAGCAGCGCACACACCATTACACAAATGGAACCAACACAAATCCAAAACTCGCACAAACCCCTGCAAAAAAATTAAAAAAAAAAAAAAAGATATTATAAAAAAACAAAACAAAAAAAAGAAAAACAGCTAAGGCCCTGCTGCGCATGCATACAATTGTGTCTGAGACGCGTTCAACGTGGCGGATGTAGGCAGCAACGCGGAGCACACAGCAGGGCAGCGGCAGCAAACAAAGCAAAAAACAATCATCATAATTACTCTTAGTTTATAGATCGGGCCACAGTAGACGTACACATGTCCCCGTGGCTGAGTGCTGGCACGCACACACCTCTTCAGCCCACAGCGGTGCACGCCAGCGCGGATACGGCGAGCAGCAGCGGGGCACACACCCACGCAGAGCTGCTGAGGCTGCCGTCGATCTCGCGAAGACTTGACGGTGCACGGGTGGTCGTCGTAGTTGGCGCCTCTGGCGCGGTGGCTGCCCTTGTGGTCGTTGTTGTAGTTGTAGTTGTAGTTGTCGTGGTAGTTGGTGGTGTCTGTGCCTTAGCCTCTTTGTTATTTTTTGACTCATCCGTAGCCTGCTCTAGATTGTTTACCAACGACTCATGAGACTTATCAGTTGAACCTGTCGGATGGGTTTTTTTACCGTCTAACCCTGACTGACCTGACACACTTGTACCTCCCTGCTTAGTAGACAAATTCTCTGATGGCTCTCCCCCAATGGCCGTAACTGGCCTATTAAACGCATCGGTCATAACCGGTTCCGGTACTTTACGAGTAGCTAAACCTAAGGCACTGTTCTCCGGACCTGGTGCGTCCGGTGATGGCGGCTCACCGGAGCCACCTGGTTCCGCGTCAACCGCTGTCACGCACACGGACGGGCAGCAGCACAGGGCGAGCACCAACAGGGCGCACAGCAGACGGCACGTCATCATCATCGTGAGTGTGGTCGTTCAGTGGTGTGGAGCTGATCTGCACAGTGAGGGACATGGAGAGCAACAGGGGAGACGAGAGGTGCGGCAGACACACACACAGAGGGCACACCACATGAGGAGAGGGCAGCAGCCAGGCATGCACCGTAAGCCGCACACCACGCACGACACACACTCCAATCCACGGCAGCAGGCACACACTCACACACACACACAGCCCTGCCGCAACACACAGATGGAAGAGGGGAAGCAAACAGGAGCGGCACACAAGGCTCCACCGCACGTACACACGGCGAGAGCGGTCCGTCGTGTCGGCACCCCTCACGGAGGGTGCGCACACAAGAGGAGGTGCAGCGCACACAGCAACACAAAAGCAAAGTAACTATAATAAAAAGGAGAGATCCCCGCACACCACGTGGATTGCTGGTCCACGGGAAGCGCAGCCAATATTCATCACAAAAACAATTCGTTTCTGTTTCCTTTTCGTTGTACGTTGTGAAAACAATTACTGAGTAGCGCAAGGGCCGTCCGTACCAAAGTGGCAATTATTCCGTCGCATACGGGCCGTCGTGCATGCTGGGCATTCCCAAACAGTCGCAGTCCTTACTCTCAACAACGAAGGCATTCCCACAGTCGATGAAGCAAAGTATCCCGTGGTTCGTCGTGGGATCAGCAGCCCGTGGCGTCTGTGATGAAGCGGAGGTCGCAAAAAAAAAAAAAAAAAAAAAAGACGAACAAACAACCACCGGAAAAAAACACGAAAGAAGAGCAAAAAGAAAAGAAGATACAAAACGTACAAAAAAAGAGGGAAGGAAAAAAAACGAAGGGGGCAGAAGCAGCAGCCAAAAAAGAAGCAACCGCTGATGAAAACACGGCCGCATTTAAAAATATCAGCATGAATAAAATGACCAAACCTGGCGACAGTGACGGCAGCACCGCGGTCTCCCACACCACCTCCCCTCTTTTGCTTTTTCTTGTTGCGTGTGCGGCTGCTGCTGCGGTGGTGGCCGCATGAGAGTGAGGGAGAGAGAGCCATGCACCGCCCGCACACACACTCGTCCTTCTCTCTCTCTCTGTGTGTGTGTGTGTCCCCTTGCATGGACTCTCGCCCTCACCTCATCCCACGAAGCACACACATAATGTGCCCATTGTATATATGCATGCACACCCATGCAGGCCCGTTGGTGCTCTCTTTTGCACGACACGCACCGCTGCCGTCCTGCCTGGCTGCATGGGCGGAGCACCGTAACTGTTTTTTGTTTTGTTTTCATTGCATTGAGTGGGCGACCTCCCTCTCTCTCTCTGTGTGTGTTTTGCTTTACGGGAGCAATGAGAGTGTGTGCGCTGGTCGTCCCACGCTTCGGCTTTTTGTTTTATTTTTTTACTTGTGTTGTGGTTGAGTGCACCCATTTTCCCTTTTATGATTTTTGTGGTTGCTTTGACTGCGGTCACGTGAATCCTCTCTTTTGTATTTTATTACCCTTTCATTGGTGAGAAAGTGTCAGCGTTTTTTATCCTTGTTAAGCCACCACGTTTATATATATATATATATATATATATTATGCGTCAGTTGATCCACGTCGCCACTGCCTGTAGCGCTGCAGGTGTTGCTTGTGATGATGCATGCCATTTGGTTTTCCAGCGGATGCTTTGCTGTCTCCCTGAGGTATTCCTGTTCCATTGACGTTGTGGTGCGTGCCGACGGCGAGTGGTTGCCCCTGTTGATGGTGGGGAAAACGCATCTCAAAGCGCAGGATGCGTTGCAGCTGTACACCTTTGTTTGGGAGGGCCGATGGGCACCCATTCGCATCAATGTGCCCACAAGGGGATTGAATGATACCAGAAATTATTGCCTTTCACAGCGGTCTTACGCAATGCGTTCATTAGGTGAAAATTGAGGTTGTAAGGAAGGTGTTTCTTCCTCTGTGCACGGCAAAATCCTTGCCGAGAAGGCTATCCCTGCTGCTGTCCAACTGCATGCGGATCGTCCGTTTGTCCAGCCACTGGAGGGTCTGTTGATTGCGCCACCATCTGACACGGGCATTGTTTGCAGTCGGTTGGTTCACGGTGCCTGCTGGGCATTGTTGCACTGGTGTTGCCAATTCTGACATGGTGCTGTGCGTGGCTGCGGCGCCGGGTGTTGCGTGATCACTGCGGTGCGCCACGCTGGAGGATGGCCGTCCAGTTGCTGGCGCCATGAACTTTGCCCGGCAGTTTTATTTCATGGAGGTCTCGTCACCCGCATCGCCGCGCATCTGGTGACCCATGCTCTCTGGTTCACCTACCCGCACATGGCCAGCCGCAGCATGGTGAGGAATGTTGCCGGAGTGAGTGGCGGGGCGCTGTCGGTGGTGATGGACTTGACAACTGCCGCGATGGCAGAGGGGGAGCACCACGACTGTAACGACGTTGATGGCATGGAGCTGCAGGATGACGATGGGGACAGGAGGACGCTGGAGTCGCACTTGTGGCAGCGCCACGCGATGGATGGGTGGATGTTTTTGATTGGAGGTGCCGGCTGCTGCACGGAGCTGACGCTGGCCGCACCGGCTGATCTGGGCTGCTTGAGGGTGAAGCGGGAGATGGCGGGGCCGACGCGCTGGAGCAGGAATGCAGTCTGCGAGCTGCTGCAGAGGAATTGATCCGCACTGAACATGAGTGAATATCTCCACATTTTCTGCGAAGCGGGCGTTCCTGTTAGACGCTGCACGTCGGATTGGTATTCCAGTGGTTGGTGTGTAGTATCCGTGAAATGTCAGCAAAGCGCTTAATGGGCAGTTGCTCCATCACTGATTCTTCACTGGATGTGAGTGATGATGACACTGTTATTTGGAGGAGAGAATATTTGTCTGCGATGCCTGGGGATGAGCCCTCTTCGTGGTGTCTGGACACGCTTCCCGCCAATAAGACGGATTTGAGGGAACCGGAGGAGACACATCTCGGTGCTGCCGTGCATGCGGCACTGCGGTGCCTTGGCATGCAGGTGCATTTGAGAGTGACTGAAAAGGGTAACGTTCGTTGGGTATCATGCACGGACGGAGCGACGATTGCGTGTGTCACTCCGCCCCACGATGAGGGAAACGTCATTTGCCCTGACTAAGCGGAGGTGTGCACGACATCCGCCACTGGCGGCAGCATACTTTTGGTGGTTCCGTGGGACGGCGAGGAGAGGGCGTGTGGAGCAGGACGGTACGTCCGGAATTCTTAAAACAAATCTTGCCAGAGGCATCCGTCGCTGTTGCAGAGAGCATTGAGACTGGCCGTGGAACCCCATCGAAGAATGTTGACTCAGCTGCTTTTCAGTTGAATCCATTTCCACAAGGAGACGCCGAGGCTGCCGTGGCGCAACACGACCGCCGAGCGGGAAACAATACCAGCATTCCGACAGGCAGTGAGAAGGAAACAGCACCAGCCGCCTCTGGTCAAAAAAACAAGTCGTCTATGGCCGCTGTTACAGGAGCAGGTGGGTTCGGGACAACGCACGGCGAGGAATCTTCTACGGAAGTGGCGAGCTTGATGGGAGGAAGAAGAACAATCCGCGCCGAAGGAGAGCGCAAACCCAACAACCCTGCGGCCAAGGGAGACCGCTGGGGATGGGGATGCGCAGTCAGTAAAAAAAATATATGGCGTCTCTGGCTGGAGGTGAGTGATCGCTGCCCAAACAAGGCGAGGCTCCTGTTCCAGAAAATAACCACTCCGAATCCGGGAGCGGCGTGAGCCAAGAAGACCGCCTCGCCCTGCTCCACGACACGAAATTGATACTGCGTGATTGGAATGCCGACAGCGCTTCGCGTGTGTGCGTGTCTCGGGTGTCGGTGCTTCTTCTGGGACTGTGTGGAGTTGTCGCGGTCTTGTGGGCCAAATAGTCTGTGAAATTGCGACTACTGACGGAGATTTTGCGCCCCTTTTTTTGCGGTTCCTTAATGTTTTTTTCTTTAGTGGTTGCTTCTGGTGTTTTTTTGAATGATCAGTCTTTTTTTTTATGGTCGGTTGCTGCACACTGTAATGAGCGAAGTGTTTCCCGCTCTTTTTGTTTGTTTTTGTTTTTGACCACACGCGGTAACGGCCCTGCGGCTGTGAAGTCCCACGGACTGCAGGAAAGGAGGATTGGAGGAACATGCCGGATGCCGCATGAAATGTGAAGGATGTTGTGTGGGCTGGTGGAACAGTGCAATCTTTTTTTTTTTTTTTGCTCCAATTTTTATTTTTATTTTTGGTGCGTGTAATATTTATATACACAGACACCCGATCGCCTTGTACTGCATGGCACATGAAGTGTTTGCCAAATTAAATTTTTTTTCCGGGGATCTTGCAAAACTCTCATCCTTTTTTTGTTTTTCATTTTTCGTTTTTTGTTTTTTTGTGATTCCCTGCAGCGTGTTTCTGTAGTTACCGTATCTGCTGTCACTTTGCGTCTCTTTATCCCGTTGAGTGTCCCTCTGCTGGCTGTGCTGTTGACATGCCCTCATTTATTCTGCTTTTTTTCCTGTTATAGGAGCCGATGGTCCGCGACGACGATTGTTTGTGGTCCCCCATTGCGATGGCACGAAGGTGACTGGGCGCCGGACTTCTGAGTGCACTTAGAGTGGGAGCGGATGGTGTGCACCGTGCCCCATTTGTGAGTGTGAGACGCCACCCGCCGCCCCGTCTGTGGCCCAGCCCTCAAATTCCTCTTGTGGCTGTGTTCTCGCATGCCCTTCACTTTTGTATTTTGTTGCTGCGGGTGCGGATGGCAAGGCACAGGCAAAAATGCATTGTTAGGGCGCTGCGGCGGCGCCGCTCCCCTCGGCGATGCCGGTGCTGTGTGCGGCTGCTGCCTCCCTCCGCGGCGATGGGGAGATGGGGGCCACGGATAGACTGCACGGCGGTTCTCCCTCCCACTCCCTGTGTGTGTGTGTGTGCGGCGGATGAGGTCTCCATCTATTCCTCACCAGGACGGAGGAAAGGAAAGGGTCACACAACAATAGAAGAGAGGAATGAAGGTAACGTGGAGTGGGAAATGATGGACCGAATATGTGTACACAGGCTGGAAGGGTAGTAAACGTGGTCGAGAGGGATAGTAAGGAAATACAAACAAATAATGCATAGGAGGAGGAGGATAGGGAGGAGGAAAGAGGGATACATGTACATACCACATATATAATATATACATTACATATATTTATGTGTGCATTTATACACATGTGTGTCTTGACTCTCCCGTCTTCATTATTAGTTCCACGCGGCATTAGAGAAGAAGTGTTGGGGAGGGTTTGACGGAGTCTCTTCTTCTTCTTCTTCTTCTTCTTCTTCCTTTTTATTCTTCTCAGGGCGTGAGGATGAGGCGGCGACGTGCCCATCTTGGCTTTGTTGGCGTATTGCGTCCCGTTCTATCTGCTCTTCTCGTGTTGGCGCTTCTTACTTTTCCTTTCATTGTGTGGGCATTACAAATGGATCCTGAGCCTGCTCTGCCGTCGCAGCCGAGGGTGAGCAAAGTGATCGCCCTTATTGCCGCTCAAGGCAACATTCATGAGGACTCCCCAAAAATAGTGGTGGTGTCATTTCCAATGACGTGGCGAAGAGATCGTTTGTTGCATGTTTTGAATGCCACTCTGTATGATTGGCCGAGGGGTGAGAGTATTGTCCATGAAGTGCTGCTCGTGTGGAATGGTATGAAGGAAAAAATGCCAGACGAATTGCCTGCGTTGAACTCGAGGTACGACACAAGGCATCGACCAGCATGCAGTGGCACTGGACATGCCCCGTTCCTGCGAATTGTGCCGCAACCATCCGATTCCGTGGCGAATCGCTGGCTTGTCGCCTCTCTTCTCCGCACCGAATCTGTGCTCAACATCGACGATGATATGAAAGTGTTGTATGATGCGGCACGGTGCAAGTTTTCAATTTGGTTGCGATCCACCTATTTGCTTGTGGCGACGAACGTGCGGGCCGTTGTGGACTGCGGCAAAACAATGGAGCGGTGTCAATGCAATCGTTCCTTTGATTACTTGGCACGAGAGCGGCTGCGAGGGATAGGCCTATCGTACAACGTGGCCCTGCCACGTGTTCTTCTCTCCTCACGTGTATACTATGTTGTCTTTGAGGAGTTGTTTTACCGGGCTGTTAATGTGCCCACGTACCCCAGCCTGACGAGTTTCACGTCCACTCGACAGGATTCCATTCGTCTTATACTGGAGGCGTTGCTCTGCGATGACATTTCCTTCAACTACGCGGCGGCAAACGCCTCCGTTATTTTTCTTGTGGCCGCATTGAACCTATTTCACGCGTCAACGTTGGATAAAGGCCACCCCAATTCTAGTAGAGGCTGCTTTGAAGTCATTTCCGGAGTCTAGTGCTGCTGGGGCCCTCACGTTGGAGTCTGGTGTGAAGTTGAGGCGGCGCGAGGGCGTGACACGGCTTTTAATGCTCTTCTCACCGAACGGGGGCCGCACCCCCTGCCGTCGTGCGCACCAAATTTCACAGGCAACGTGCACCGTTACCGGATGAAGTAAAAAAGGAAAAAATGGGGTGCTTCCTTGTCATACCTATTTGTTCACTTTTGTTCCCTGCTTTTTTTTCCCCCGACTGCTGTTGCTTCGCGTGGCAGCCACCAATAAAGAGAGAACTTAAACTAATTCCCCCTTGACCCTGTCTCCGTGTGGCTCAATGGAGGAGCCTTTTTGGCTGCGGATGGGAGGGATGCAAGTTATGGTTTTGCTGCGGATGTGTGTGTGTGTGTGTGTGCTCTGGATGCCCAAACCCAATTGCCCCGCAAATGCGGCAGCAGAAGGATGTGATGGCGTGGAGGCACCAATGCCACTTGAATCAAACCGTGCCTGTGGCACACACGCAAACAGGAAAGCGAAAGGAAGAAATACTCGTCTGGGCTGCTGGCCGGATCTTCAAATTTTCTAAAGGAATAAAATACGACGGGAAGGAGGAATGAGTCAATGGAGAGGCAGTGGGCTCGCCAAATCCTCGCTGTTTGCTCCGCATATTTATATATTTATGCATTATGGTGGCCCCACTCTCGCGACATGTTGAACGCTGCATTCGGATTGGATGCATACATACATAAATATATTT
>NW_001849572.1:34477-36051 GCF_000209065.1 Trypanosoma cruzi | reverse complement strand
TTGTTATTGTCATTTGCATTCACAAAGAATGGCTTTGGACGTAGCACCCACGAGCTCTTCTGTCGTTGGCTGAGGTTTCTCTAGTGCTGCTTTTCCCAACTCCCTCTTTGTCTGTGCGTTGCGTGTTTGTGAGCATGGCCCTTCTTCTGTGCTGTGCATTTGACTCATGAGCCGCGGATGGTCTGTGTGAAATATGTGATGATTTGCGGCATTTTTTTGGACTGTGCTTTGATCTCCACCGCGGAATGACGGTCGGACTGGAGGCGTTGCTTTTTTCTTTGCTCTGATCACGTGCAGTGTGTATTGGGGACTTCTCAGGGAAGCGCCAGCCGACATTGTTGTGAGGCCCATGTCTGGTGCCATGCTTTTTATTGACGTGGAATGGGTTGGGAGGTTTGCATATAAGCTTCTGTGCATTCTTGCCGTGGTGCTCTCCATGCATAGCCCGGGGAGACGACTGGCTGAGAATTGTCAATGGGCGTCTCGTTGAGCCGAGGAACGCATAGTGTGTTTTCTGCTCATTGAGAGTCCGGGCGCCACGGAGGATGTATGGGGCAGGCAGAATCTTGTGCATGGCGGAAGGAGGAGACAAAGGGCTGATTGTTTGATTGTTGGTGACGAGTCCTGCCTCACTGCTTGGAGGGGGCTGTTGTTGACTGGGGCAACCTGTTTTGTGTGTCCAGACAGTGCTTGCGCCGAGTAGCGGGGTGCCATTTTGGTCTGTTTGCGGCTCCATCATGCGGGGCAGCAGCGTGACGTTTACGGACTGCGTGCCTGTGGGTTGATGAATGTGGTGGGAGGCGTGTCTGAGGAGAATCCGCGAAAGAAGGAGTGGCATGTGTTTGGCGGTGCTGCTGTGCGATGTGCGGGGGAAGAAGAAAAACAAGTGCTTTCTGACACGTCGGTGAGTGTGCCACGGCCACCAATGTGTTTTCAGTGAGAGGGGCAGGAGTGAGGGAGACGGAGACTCTGCGCACCCGCTGCGGCGTGTGGTGCCACAGGATGCGATTGCCATTGTGAAGGGTGCGACGGCCGTCACGCGTGCAGCAGAGCGTCATCTGCATCTTTTTGCCTGCAGAGCTTGCAGGTTCTGCGAAGAGGTGCAGGCGACCTCTCACTATTGGGCTGCCGAGGCCGTTCTTCCTTTTTGCTCAGCAGGAGAAGCAACTTTTCTTGCAGGCGGTGTTGCTGGTCTGCATCGATGCTCCCCACGGGGTATCACGCCGCCGTGCCGTTGCAGTGCAACTCTGGTATTCCTCGCTGCTCATGTGGCCCCCTGTCGCTTGCCTTATTTGCAGAGCCATGGCCTGCGGTCCCCATTGGGAGGCTGCTCATTTTTTTTTTCTTAATTTTTTTATGCTGTTGAGAGGTGCTGGGGAGTAATGACTGCGGGGATGGTGATGTTGTGGTTCACTGTGAGTGGTGGCGGTGTGCACTGCTGTTGTGATGTCTTTCTGCCGCTGCTGTCCGTTGCTCGCCTCCAAGAAAGAAGTTAATACCAAACGCGAATCGCTACTGTGAAATTTGACGTCTCCGAAAGGACCAACAGCACACACACCGCCCACAGGCACACA
>NW_001849572.1:17159-34377 GCF_000209065.1 Trypanosoma cruzi | reverse complement strand
GAGATAAGAAAGATGGAGAAACGGTGGCTTTGCTCCGTGTTCCCAGTCTTTTGAAAGTGGGGATTGATGTGTTTGCCGTTGCCGAGGCGCATTGCGCGAAGGAGGGTGAAGAAGGTTTTACTGGGATTGCCTCGAAGCTCCTGGCGTTGACTGATGAACAAGCAAAAGAGGAGTTGGCTACAACAAAATTGAAGAAACAAGTACTGGAGGAATTTTCTTCCGACGATAAGAAAGGCGTCTGCAGCATAGCGGATCAGGCTGTTTCCTAAAAAGTGAAGAATATACATGTGAGCCGACCAACAACAGTCGTGCGGGGAAGTGATATTTACATGCTTGCTGGAAATTACAGTTGGACAATTACCGCCGATGATCAGGCAGTTGACTGGGGATTCATGCTGGTGAAAGGGAACGTCAGTGAGAAGAAAGACGAAAAGAACGAAAGAATACTTTGGAATGATACCTACATTATCCCGTGGAGTCATAATGTCAATCAAAATGAACCCTTGAAAAGGCTGGTTGGCAGCGGTGGATCGGGTGTTAAGATGGAGGACGGTACGCTTGTGTTTCCGCTGGAAGGGACGACGAAGAAGACCAACCAGGGTGATGGCAACGAAAAGGATGGAAAGACTGTCTCGCTGATCCTACACTCGAAGGATACTAAATTTTGGAAGCTGTCGAAGGGGATGTCTGCCGGTGGCTGCAGTGATCCCTCCGTCGTGGAGTGGGAGAAGGACAAACCCATGATGATGACTGCGTGTGATGATGGCCGCCGCAGGGTGTACGAGTCCGGTGACAAGGGGGACTCGTGGACGGAGGCCCTCGGGACACTCTCGCGCGTGTGGGGCAACAAAAAGGAACGGATGAAACGCGTTGGGAGCGGGTTCATCACAGCGACTCTTGGCGATGGTGGAAATAGAAATGTGATGCTTGTCATTCTGCCGGTGTATTCTGGTAAGAAAGGTAACGAAGTCAATGGAAAGGGCGAACTCCATCTTTGGCTGACGGACAATACGCACATTGCTGATATTGGGCCGGTATCCGGGGAAGGAAGAGGACGTCGCCGCCAGCTCCCTGTTGTACAAAAGTGGTAATGATAATAAAGAGGAGTTGATTGCACTGTACGAGAAGAAGAAGGGCGTTGAGGACACATCATCTGGCATGGTCTCTGTGCGTCTGACTGAGCAGCTGGAGAAGGTGAAGGAGGTGCTCAAGGCGTGGAAGAATGTGGACGAAGGTGTCTCCAAGCTGTGCACCTCTGAGAGTGTTGGGAAGGATACCTTAACTGACAATGCCTGCACTACTGATGGTAAGATCACGGATGGGCTGGTTGGCTTTTTGTCCGGCAACTTCTCTGAGAACACATGGATGGACGAGTACCTCGGGGTGAACGCCACAGTAAATAATAAAGGTGGGGCTGCAAAGGCGGAAGATGGTGTGACGTTCCAGGGAGCGTGGGCGGAGTGGCCCGTTGGCAGGCAGGGGGAGAATCAGCTGTACCACTTCGCGAACTACAACTTCACTCTTGTGGCGACGGTGTCCGTCCACGGTGAGCCGAAGGAAGATAACTCCATTCCTTTTTTGGGTGCAAAGATGACAGGTGCAGGGAATTCTGTATTTTTGGGACTGTCGTACGGCAAGGAAAAGAAGTGGCAGTTGCTGTCCGGTGACGAAGTCCCTAAGGAGCACAGCAGCACTTTGGGGACAGAGAAAACTCAACACGTGGTAATTTTGTTAAGGAACGGCACCCAGGGCTTCGCGTACGTCGATGGTAAGCGTGTGGGTGGGGATGTGCCGTGTGCACTGGGAAATAAGGATTCGAAAGAGATATCGCACTTCTACATTGGAGGGGATGGACGCAGCACAGTGAGCACAGGGAACGGAGAAGGCGTTTCTGTGACTGTGACGAACGTCCTTCTGTACAACTGCCCGTTGGATAGCACTGAGATTGACGCCCTCAACCCGAATAAGGCCTCTATCCCATCTCTGGTGAACACGACTATTGAAGGAACCATGTCCTCGTCTACTGCTGGACGACAACAGCAGGCGGGAAAGGAACCGTTATTGGAGAGCAGTATTGCGAATGGGGAGAAGGCGGGAGGAACGGATGTGCAGGAGGAGGAGGTTATTACACAGTTCGGGGAAGTAAATGCTGCGGCACTCAGCAGCAGCCTCGGAAATGTGTCGCAGGGGAATAACAGCGATGCCGGCACTGTGTGTGAGTGCAGTATATTGCTGCCATTGCTGCTTCTGTTGGGACTGTGGGGGTTTGCGGCGCTGTGAGGAGTGACTGGCTGCCGCGTGGAACACTTGCGACCTCCGCTGCACCGACACACACACACACCTGGCAATGAATATTTCTGAAAACTATCTTTCTTCTTCCTTTTTGTTTATTTTAAATTTATTTTACTTTTTGCTTCTTTTCTACTCTTCCCTCTTTTAATTGTTTCTTGCCGCGCTCTTCCTGTGAGGGGTGCCGTGTGTTTCCCGCCCAACTGCTCCACTCGCACACCCACCGACACGCTCATGACGACGGCCCTGTGCGCCTCGCCTGCTGCACGCATGAGGAGGGGCCGCGACGAACGGCGCGCTGAGGGAGCCGTGACGTGTGGGCGTGCGACGAGGGCCGGTGGGGCGGAGCACACATTTCTTTCCCTCTTGTTTTGTTTTCTTTTTTGCGGTCAGGGCGGGCAGACACCCGCAGCGCCACACACACACAGCCACAGCCTGCCGCCGTGTTTTTCTTTTCTGTGGATGGGTGTGTGCCGCTGCCACCGTGCGGTGATGAAGGGCGGAGAGCTGTGCCGGACGCATTGCCGACGGGCCACTGTGCACCCTCAGTGACTTCCTTACTTAATGGCTGTCTTCTGCACACTGTAATGAGCGAATTGTTTCCCCCTCTTGTTTGCTTTTTGTTGCCCACACGCGGTGCCGGCCCTGCGGCTGTGCGTCCCATGGACTGCACGAAACGAGGATTTGAAGAACAGGCCGGATGCCGCATGAAATGTGGAGGATGTTGTGTGGGCTGGTGGGACAGTAAAGTCCTTTATTGACCTCTTTTTATTGTTGAGGGCAGTATGTATATACAAACACACGGTCGTATTGTGCTGCTTGGCACATGAAATAAAAGTCTTTCCGAATCATGGATTTTCCTTTTTTATGTTGTTTGGGAGTTCTTCTGGACTCTCACCCTTTTTTCTTTTGTTTTTGGTAAATCGCTACGGTTTATTTTTTTGTTTTTGCTGTCTTCAGTGTCGCTGAGTGCCTCCGCGTCCCGTTGAGTGTCTCTCTGCTGGCTGTGCTGTTGACATGCCCTCATTTCTTTTTCTTATTTTTTTTTCTGTTAGAGGCATTGATGTTCCGCGACGACGATTGTTTGTGCTCCCCATTGCGATGGCACGAGGGTGACTGTGCGCCGGACTTCTGAGTGCACACGGAGGGGAGCGGATGGTGTGCGCCGTGCCTCACTGTGAGTGTGAGACGCCAATCCGTCGGGGAGGAGAGAAGTAAAGCGCAGCGCCGTGGATTTGAATTCGACCCGTCGCTCTTGTTGCGGCCGCTTTTTTTTTTTTTTTTTTTTTGCGGTGCGGCGTGTATGGCGTTGCTTCTGCATGCGTTGTGCTGCAGGCTTTTCTTTTCCATGTCTTTGCCCTTTTGTGTGTGGAAAAGTTGTGGGAGAGGAAATGTGAGCGGGAGAGTGAGCGTGGGTGGCTGCTAGACTTGCCCTGCGCATTGGGGGCTTCCATGGAAGTGGATTTGCTTGACGGCGTTTCGCGGCACCCAGGGCGCAGCGAGGAGGAGGATGGGGAGGGTCTGTTGTGAGCAGAAGGAGGATGGACAGGACAGTCCCCTTCCGTGTCCTTCCCGATGTCGTTGGCAGTACATACTGAGAGCGTAAATTTGAGCGAGTGCTGGATGAAAGGTTTATGCCGCTTTGTGCGTGCTACTCAATCGTCGTCATTGCAGGCTGTCGTCACGCTGCGTTGTGGTGCGGTGCCGTTTGATGAGGGGGGGGGCGCGATGCCACGGCTGCTGCGCACCACGACCATTTATTGCCTCTGCACCGTCATTGTTGTTTTTCAGTTTGTGTGAATTTTTTCTGCGCTCGCATAATATTTTATTTTGCTCCACGATGAATTTTTTGGAGGAGCTTTGGTTTTGGTGCCTGCTTCACGGTGTTTCGCCGTGCGTGTCTCATCTTTTGCCGTTGCTCCCTCGTTGTGCTGGTGGGGAGGAGGCGGGCGACTGCGTCGGTGGAGTTGCGCCCCAGTGGGAGAGGGAAGGCACCGACCGCTGCTGACGGCGACGGTCTTTGCTGCAGACGATCTGACGGGAAGACGTCACCGGTGTCACAGTTAACCGAGATGGATGAGGGCCGCACTGCGTCTCCCACCCCTCTCATCATCCCCTCTGTCCACTGCGGTCACACGCCACACGCACCGCAGAGCAGCGGCGCGACCACCATCCGGATGTCTGTGAGCCAATCGGAATGTGCAATCGATGTGGACCCTTTTCCCCGTGTTTGAGTGTCGCCGTGCTTCTTTATTTTTCCTTTGTTGTGTATGCCGTGCACGCATGGTGCCGCTGCCTGCTGCGCAATGCCGACTCGCGTGAACGAGAAGCGATGCTTTGACTGCTGGCGACCGGCGAGCTCTCCACTCCACTTACGCACCACCAACAACACCTTTCGGACGCGCTTGATGGCTGGCGGTCGTAACGCTGCCACGTGGTCTGCCTCGGCTTCTGTGTGTCGTGCACGGCATCGGGACCGCCCTGTGATGCAGCCATTCGGCAACAGGAGCGGTGCCAGTGGTCATGTGGCTTTTTGCCGGGGTTCCGCCACTCGGCACGGTGGCTGTACGGGGCTGTGTGGGCGGTGGGAGGGCAATGGTGTCACTGACTTGATTGCGTCTGCGCGGCTTTGTGTCGGCGGCTGTAATGTAATGGCTATTGTGTATGACCGGATGCCTCTGCGTGCCACTGTGTTTGGTTACTGTTGTTGCTGCCTTTTATTCTTTTTTGACGAAGTAGTTAGAGATACTTTTGCCTGACCAGCACAACTATCGTTTCAAGGTGTTAGGGATTACTTGCAGTATTAGGTTTAGTAGCAGTAGTGGGATAACGATCTGGCGGAATCGTGTCACTGGATTTGCCATCTGTAGGAAGGGATTTTGAAAGCTGGAATTACGGTCGACGGGGCGGGTGCGACACACCACGAAATCCCTGTTGATACTTGATTGGGTCGGTGGATGCGGTCTGCGGTGGGCGCGTGTCCGCGCAGCCGGCACCGTGTGCAGCGCAGGGTCATTGCGGCTGTGCGTGTGGCGCTGCTTGTTGTGTTGGCGCTGGTTGCTGCTGCGGCGTGGATGCCCGCGGTGCATGCGGTGGTGCTGCGACTGCGGGGCGGCACGGTGGACAGAGCCATCACGGTTGGCCGCGCCGTGGACACGGTGCTGATGGACGGCGTGTACATCACGAACGGCGTGGCTGTGGTGTTCGACGTTGCGGCGATGCTTTCCGGTGCGCTGCGCATCGAACTGAGGAACTGCGTGTGCGACGGCGGTGCGCAGATCTACGTGTGGGGCTACAGCGGTGAGCCGGCGAGTGACCGGAGCCTGGAGGTGAGCGTGAGCGGGCTGTCCGGCGAATACTGCTCGCTTGTGTTTGTGCACAACCTGCCGGCACACACGAACGTGACGGTCCGTGACTCGACGATTGTGACGGCGGGGCCGATGCGCCACTCCCAGCTGAGCGGGCTGACGGACGCGGTGGCGTCGCCGCTTGTGCTGCACGCGACGTCGCTGTTGCAGTCGCAGCTGCGTGTGAGCAACACTGTGCTGAGGTCGTTGGACGCGGGCGGGTCGGCGGTGTACGTTGGCGGCGACGTGGACCTGCTGTCGAGCGCGGTGGTGCTTGACGGCGTGTCACTGGAGGCGTCGGGCGGTGCGACCGTGTTCGCGATGCATGTGTCATCCTCGTCGCGCCTGAGTCTGCGGAGCCACTCGGTGTTCTCCGTGACGAACGTCTCGGTTGTGAGCAGCGGCGGCGGCATTGTGCTTGGAGAGCGCCTCGCGGTGTCCGACTCGGTGCTGCACTTCGTGGGCGTCGAGGGGTCTGTCGCGTCGTCGCTGGTGCGCTGCGACGGTGGGACGATCGGTGCCGGCGGCTGGCTGGACCTGCACGACGTTTGGGCGGTGGGCGAGGCGTCGTCGGTGGCGTCGCTGTCGGGGGTGACGCTGAGCGGCGGTGCCGTGTCGATTGCGCGCTGCGCTGCCACTGGCGCGACGCTTGTCTCCGGGCTGGCGATCACGAGCGGCGTCGTGTCGGTGCAGTGCAACCGTGCCGGCGGCCGTGTGCTGCAGAGCAGCGGCGACTACCGCTTGGCCGGCCTGCCCTCCGTGAGCGTGGTGCCGTGCGACGGCTGTGCGGCAGCGCTGGCGTGCTTCGATGCGCTGACGGCGTCGTTCAACGACTGCGTGTGCGGCTGCCGTGCCGGCGGTGTGGGCGAGTCGTGCCTGCCGTTCGACGTGCCGCCTGCGAGGGCCGGCGGTGGTGGCGGTGCGCAGGGCTGTTTGAGTGGCGTGACGCTGACGGAGTCCGTGACGGTTGGCGGCGGGCGTGCGACGGCGTGCTTCGACTCGGTGGTGTTCAGCGGACCGATCACTGTGGCGGTGGACCTGCGCTCGATGGACGCGTTCGATAACGCACTGAACGTGACGCTGCGCCACTGCGTGCTTTCGGGCGGCGCGCAGCTGCGGATTGGTGGCCTCAGCGAGAGCACGGCGCGCCTGATGCCCCACGCCATCGTCAACATGACGAATGTGACGTCGCTGGAGGGCACGATCGTTCTGCATGGCGCGATGCCGCTGCACTCGAGTGTGCTGCTGGCGAACTCAACGCTGCGCGCGACGGTTGGCGGGTCGCAGTACGTGCCGACGACCCGTGGCCACGCGAAATCCCGGCACGGCCCCGCGCTTGTCCTGGATGGTGTCCGGCTTCTGTCGACGCGGTTTGTCATGACGCGGTCTACGCTGGTGTGTGGCGGGGGCTTGTGCGCTGCGATCCTCGTGGAGCGCGGCCTCGGCGCGAACCTGTCCAGCGTCTTCTACATGGACAACTGCGCTGTCAATTCGCAGATGCACGTGATGTACGCTCTTGCATCGGACCTGCGTGTCAGCGGCGGCTCCGTGTTCTCCATACAGAACTGCTCGTGGAGTGCACCGAGCACCGAATACGGCAAAGGCGCGTGTGTGTTCAAGGATGTTGTTGTGGATGGTGGCAGCGTGCTGCAGATTGTGTCCAGCACTTTCCGTCTCGGCTTTGCCATGCTCATGGCAAACACGTTGACCGTGACTGGCGGCAGCTGGCTGGTGCACCGCAACAACGAGTTCCGCACCGCCCACGTTGTGTACGTGGCCAAGGAAAACGGCGTGGCGTTCCGCGATCAGAGTGTGTGGTCGATACTTGAAAACAACTTCACGTATGGCTCGTTCTCGTCCTTTACATATATGACAAGCAACTGGTCACCACCATCCGACACGCGCCCGATCATCTACGGCGTGTGCAACGAGGCAAGGGGCTCAACTGTGACGAATTACCGAGTCGACCTCAATATTGGAGCACCCGTGATGGTGTTGGACTGCGGTGCATGCACCGTGGACTCCGTGTGCTTCGCTGCGAGGACGAGCAGCATCAGCGGCCGTGAGTGCGTGTGTGCTTCTGGCGGCTACGGTGACACGTGTCTGCCGGCTGCGGTTCCGGACGGCCTTGGGTCGCTTCCGCTCCCCGACGCGAAGAACACGGAGGTCCGCTGCGTGCACGGTGGCAGCATCGACTCTTTGGACGTTCCTGATCCCGGTGTGCGTGGTCTGTGCTTCGTCAACGTGACCTTCACCGCCGCGATTGTGCTGGACCTGTCGTATTTTGACGCGCCACAGCAGACACTCAACATCACGCTGCTGCAGTGCGTCCTCATGGGACTGTCGATCAGGGGGAGTGGTGCGCGCGTGCACGTGAACGTGGTCTCCTCGATGCTGGATTCTGGTGAGCTGGAGTTCAGGGGTGTTTTTGGCGTGAGCTCCCAGATACTGGTGGTGGGCAGTACGATTGTGACGACGTCGGGCCATGCCATTTTATTTGTGGAGTTTACTCTCAGTGCGAATATAACGCTGCTGCTACTCGACAACTACGTCGAGGCGAGTAGGTACGCAGTCTATTTATCCGATTCTGTTGTTGTTGATGGTGGCGGGATTATTGTGAAGGGAAATACGCTGAGCACAGCGGAGGACGATGAGGGTGTGGAATCATCTGTTTGCGTTACTTCTGTTGATGTGAAGAACGGCGGCTACTTTGACATGGAGAACAACACGATGAGCGCGGTCAATGGCGTTATTCTCTTTGGGGATACCACCGTGAGGTCCGCGGGGCTGCTGCGGGTGGCGGACTGCACCTTCGTTGGTGGGACGGAAAATTTTGATTCCGCGCTGGTGTATTTGTCTGGCTCGGTGACACTTGAGGGCGGTGCGCAGTGGCGTGTGGAGGGCAACGGCGTGGGTGCAGCCTCAGTATTAACTATTCCGTATTCCTGGCAAAAACTTCAGCTGTCGGGCAGCGGCACCACCGTGGCGCTTGCACACAACCGTCAGGTGGAAGGAAACGCACTCTTCGCCAAGCTTTTTAAATCGAACACGATTGTTGAGTCACCCGCGCGGTTTGTGGTGGGGTGCAACCTGCAGGGCGATGAGGAGGTGTCGTACGACTATGTGTTTCCGGAGGAAGTGGTGCTGTTCAGGTGTGGCACATGCAACGAGGACGCGGCGTGCTACATGCCCGGGACGGAGTCGGTGGACCGCAGCTCGTGCTCGTGCAGCTGCAAGGACGGATGGCATGGCGCGTCGTGTCTTCCCCTCGAGGTGCCCGACACGGTTGTGCCGCCCGCAGCGGAGAGAGCCGTCGACGGCGACACGAGCTGCGTGGTGAACCAGACGCTGACGAACCTCACGCTGAAGATGTGGAAGACGCACCACTGCTACGTGGACGTGACATTCAGCGGCGTGGGTGCCGTGCTGACTTTCTTTCTCAACAGCATGCCGCTGCATCTCCCCGTTAACATCACGCTCACCGGGTGCACATTTCGTGAGGGTGCCGCGCTGCAGTTTGTTGGGGGTGCTGAGGCGGCCGAGTCATCTGGCGTCCTGATCCGCGTGAGCCAGACGGTGTTGCGGTCCTCCGCCGTTGCTTTTTTACTCGCCCTCCCGCAGCGCTGCGAGATCGCCGTCACGGAGGTTGATGCGGTGCAGACCTTCGAGTTCGAATTACCGGGCGTTGTGAGCAAAACCCTGAGCGTATTTTTGCTGGGAAACGTCGTGTTGAGTGCGTCGACGCTGTTGGTCAGCAACGTCAAGGCGCATGCAACGAGTCGTGATGCGTTTGGTTTGTACTCGATCGGGACGCTGAAGCTGGTGGGTGGCAGCTCGCTGTATGTGCGGTACTGCAGCTTTGAGGGATACACACACGTGTTCTACGTGTACAGGCTCAGTGTGAGTGATCACTCTGTTTTTGCGCTGCTCAATAATACAATGTTTTTCGGGACAGGCCTGCTGTATCAGCGCCAAGGATTTAGCGTGTCGGATCACAGCGTGCTGCGTGTGGTGGGGAACAGCGGCTCCGTGCGCTACGCCATCTGTAACGATGACTTGTGGACTGTTCAGCAGTCAAGCTGGTTGGATTGGCGCGACAACGACGTGGAAGTGGGTGCGATGTTTTACGACACTGACTCCGCATTTGTGATCATTGACGACAGAAGTGCTGTGACGCTGACGGGCTGCAAGATGGGCTTGACGGGTTTGTCGGTATCCTTGCTGAAGCGGGCTGACGCCGGCTACCGGTTCGTTGCTGGGTGTCTGACGGTCGCGGGACGGGAGGTGACAACGGCGGCTGAACTGGAGCTGAACGGCATCAACAACGTGACGACGGTTGCAGTGTGCGGGGAGTGCACGAAGGAGGGCGACTGCTTTGCCCCGCTGACGACGGCGGTCATTGGCTGCGAGTGCCAGTGCGCTGCTGGAGGGCACGGCGGTGTGTGTGTCCCGGCGCCTGTGCCTGCTGGCCCGCCACCGCCGCCGCCGCCGCCACCAGTGCCGCCCACACCGCTGCCACCGCCGGTTGGTGAGTGCATCAGCGACATGGTGTACCCCGAGGTGGCGCAGACTGTGGGCGGCGGGCTGTCGTGGCTGTGCTACCGCAACGTGACGTTCAGCGGGGGCGGCATGAGACTGACGGTGCTGATTGGGGCGATGACGGGCGACGTGGCGAATGTCACGTTCGATGGATGCACGTGGAGGGACGGCGCCGTGCTGTTGCTGTTGGGCAACGCGTACGCCGCTGTGGGGTCGCCGAACATCGTCGTCACCGGCAACACATTTACTGACGCGCTGCTCAGCCCGGAGGGTGTGTTTCCACCGCACACGAACATCACGATCAGCGGGAACCGCTTCACTGTCACGAGGCTGATCCCTTGGTCGGGTTTGGACATATGGAGCCAGTCGTGTGTTGTGATGAATGGACTGGTGATCAGCAACGACTCCGCGGTGGTGTTCAGTGGCAATGTGTTTCAGAGCGTGACGGCATCGTCAAGCGCCATTTACGTTGTTGAATCTGCGCTGAGGGTGTCGTGGCACTCAGTGTTTGCGGTGGTGGGCAACACGTTTCATATGGCCGGCGGTGACAGTACGCTGATAAATCTTGAAGGGTCTAGCCACTTCTTTTCTCTGAGTGTACTTAACAACTCTGCCGTGGTGATCCGAGGCAATCTTGTGACGGGGCCGGTGAAGTACTTTTTATTAGTAATTTTGGCATTACGTGTGGAGTCTCGGTCAGCGTTTGTGTTTCAGGGCAACGAAATAAAGCGAAGCTCGTTTGTGTTTTTCCCAAGCTACTCTTCCTACATCTACTACAACTCCTGGCTGCAGCTGAGCGGCAACCTCTGCCGCGTTTCCTCATCGGAAGCGTTTGCTTTTCTTTATCCCAAAGTGAATCTCCGCGACTCCACGGTGTCTTTGTCTGGCAACCGATTCATGTCCAGCAGGGGCACGCCAATAATACTGCAGGTACCCACGGTGTCCCGCGATATCACAAACGGAGCGATTGTGGTTGCGTGCAACACTGTGAACGGCGAGGAGGGAGTGGAATACGGCATCCCTTCCGTGTAGAACGCCACCATCCTGACCTGCAGTGATCCATGCACCCTCGCAGCGTCGTGCTTCCCTGCGTACACAACGACGGCATCGAGTGATGGCTGCGCCTGCAAGTGCGCGGAGGGCGGCCACGGCGATGCGTGTCTGCCCGTCGCTGTTCCCGAGCCGCCGAGCACCGACGGCGCCGACTTGTGCGTGCGGGACGTGCGTGTGGATGTGGAGGTGAACGTCAGTTTCGGGACATCGGTGGCGTGCTACGTTGGTGTGACCTTTGCGGCGGACGTCGTGGTGGACGTGGAGTCGATGTCGGGGAGCGTGCGCAACGTGACGCTGGCGAACTGCACGCTTTTGGATGGAGCGAGCCTGTACGTTGTTGGGTGGCGTTCCGACCCGTCTGCTGGCGAGCGCGCCGATGTGTTGATCAGCGGGCTTGAGTCGTGTTCTGGCGGCGGCGTGGTGGTGGCGAACCGATTTCCGCCGGGCTCGCGCGTCACTGTGGTGGACTCGGTGCTGATTGCAGAGGCGCGTGTTGCGTACCGCGGCGCCTACGACCTTGGCGACGCGTCCGCGTGCCTCGTGTTGCACAACGTGAATCTGACTGGGAGCGTGCTGACCATTGCGCGCATGCACGTGGCGGCTGTGTTCCGCGACGCTGTTGCCGTGTTGTTGGTTGGCGGCGTGGCGCTGCATTCGCGCGGTGCGCTGTACGTGGACGGGCTGTTGGTGCAGACGGCACTGGGGCTGTGCGTGTCGGTGGAGGGCGGCGTTGCGGCCAGCAGCGGCTCCGTGGTGGCGTTTGTTGACAGCGAGTTCCTGCTGTGCAAGCACGCGGTGTCTGTGCGTGGGGCTGTGAGCGTGTCGGGCTCCGCTGTGGCGCTTGTGCGGAGCGACTTTTTTTCGACGGAGGACTACGCGGTGGCGATTTATTCGACGGTGAGTCTTGCCGACGGGTCGATGCTGCTGGCGAAGGACAACGTGCACGACAGCGTCTCGAGGGAGATGCTCTACGCCGCTGGTGCCGTGACCGCTGCTGAGAGCACGCTGAGCTTCGTGCGCAACCGTGCGCTGCTGCCGCGGATGCTGTCGCTGAGCCTGTCGCTTGCGGCTGGGGCGCATTTGAGGGTGGCGTGCAACGACGCTGGTGGACGTGTCCTGTCGACGGCGGAGGAGTACACTGCGGCTGGATTTGGCAACGCTGGGAGCATCGACGTTGCTGGGTGCGACGCCTGCGACAGGGACACGCACTGCTACGCGCCCGGGACGGCCTCTGCGAGCATGGAGAACGGTGTGTGCGTGTGTACGTGCGGCAGCGGCGGGTACGGCGAGGCGTGCGTGCCTGTGGGAGCTCCCGCGCTGCCGCCTGCTGCGGGCACCGCGTCGAGTGTGTTTGTTCGTGAGAGCGTGACGGTGCGGTCGGTGTTCGTTGTGCCTGCCGGCGCGAGCGAGGTGACGCTGCGCCACGTTGTGCTGGACGGCGTGAGTCCTGTGCTCTACGTGCCGTGGATGGCGCTGGACGGCGTGCGGATCGTTGTGCAGAACGTGTCGCTGCGTAACGGCGCCGTGCTGTACGTGATGGGCGGTGGAGCGCTGCGCGGTGCGGTGTCGGCGTGGAGCGACGATAGCGGGCCGGTGGAGCTGTCGGTGTGCTATGTGGAGGCGCTGAACGGTGCGCTTGTGCTGAGCGGCACGTTTTCCGCGGGGTCCGTGCTGACGGTGACCGACTCCCTGCCGGTTGCCGCGAGGTCGACGCCGCTTGTGTATCTTCCCGGCTCGCGGTCCTCGCCGTACGCACCGGTGCTGGTGCTGTCGGGTCTGCGGCTCGTGCGGTCCGTGCTGGTTGTGTTCGGCGTGTTCCTCGTGACCGTGGTGACTGGTGGACGGACGGTGGTGGTGGACGGCGCGGTGCTGGAGCTTGTCGGTGGCGGTGTCGCGCTGGACGCGGCTGTGTTCGGTGGCGACGTTGCGTTGTACGCGAGTGCGCGCGTGGTTGCGTCGGGGGGCGCTGTGCTGCGCGTGTTGGGGAGCCAGGTGTACGCCGCGCATGGGCTGGTGTTTGACAGCGGGGTGGAGGCCAACGCGTCCGCCGTCGTAGTGAACGACAACGCCGGTGCGCTGACCGATGGCGCGCTGCTGGTGCTGCGGGGGTCGGCGTCGTTTGTGTCTGGGTCGTGGCTGTCGGTGCGCGGCAACAGCATCAGCGGCAGGCTCCTATCGGTGCCGTCGTACCCGCGCGGTGCGGATCTTGTGCAGAGCACGCTGACGCTCCACGGGAACGCTGGCAGTGGGCCTCTCTTGATGGACGGCACCGTTGCGCTTGTGGGCGCCGGCCGACGGTTCGTTGTGGGGTGCCTGACGCTCAACGGGCAGACGCTACGGCCTATGGACTACAGGTCCGCCGGCATCATCGGGGAATTCCGCCCCGTGGCGTGTGGCGTGTGTGACGCCGACGTGCGCTGCGTTGCTGCTGCGACGAGGGCGATGTCGGGGTCGTGTCGCTGCCGCTGCGCTGAGGGCGGGTACGGGCGCGACTGCCTGCCGGTGTACCTGCCGCACGTGGACGGGTGCAACCGCACGCCCGCTATGCCGCCGCTGAGCCACACGGCGACGCTGACGGAGACGCGCAGCCCGACACCGACGCACTACAGTCTGACGCAGCACAGTCAGACGGAGACCCTGCAAATGACGGAGACGGTGGCGCTGTCGCCCACGCGTACCCCGACGGCGTCGGGGTCACTGAGCAGCACGGTGTGGTGGAGCGATGTGGCGTGCCCGACGCTCGCCGTGACGACGACGGCGGCTGGTGGAAGCCTGACGCAGAACGACATCCGCGGCGGTGGGAGCGCCGTCCCGACGCTGCTGATGGTGGCGCTGCCGCCGCCGTTTCGATGGGCACGCGACCCGCAGCTCGGCAAGCACCTGAGCTTCCTGCCGGTGTCGACGGCGCAGCCGAGCGGGTTCGGTGGTCCGTGGGGAGCGATGCTGCGCAACGCGACGTGGGTGCGCAACGCGACGAATCCGTCCACCGTCCTGGAGCTGGCTGTGCCCGTGCACCGCGGTTACTTCATTGCTGCCGACGAGACGATATTCATTCGCTGCGACGCTGTGGCGGTGGCCGGCGGCTGCAAGGGTGTGCTGCTTGGGTCCTTCACGATCAGGTCGAACACGCTGCCCGTTGCTGCCAGCGCTCTCTCGGCGATCACCGGCGTTGTTGCGGGTGCGACGGCTGTTGCCGTGGTGGTGACCGGCGGGCTGAGCTCCATCCTGGAGATGCAGGCGCTCGGCGTGTTTGCGAGGATGTCATGTGCCTCGGCGCAGGAGCGTGCGAGCACCGTTGCGCTGCCGTACTTCCTGTCGGTGTTCGCTGCCCTCGACCCGCTGTGGATGGTGGTGGGCAACGCGCTGCTCGCCGCTGTGTTCGGGTGCGTGCACTGCGGTGTGACGGCTGCCTTCCAGCGGTGGCGCGGCGTGGACGCGGCGAGTGCGTGGGCTGCGATGCGCTTCCCGAGCCTGACGTACGTCGTGGCGCACGCGATGCATCTCGGCATCTTCTTCGGCTCGGTGTTTGCACTGGCGATGCCCGGCGCCCGCGTGCAGCACCGCGTGGTTGGTGTCGTTGGCGTGCTGTACGGTGTGGCGTTCCCTGCTGGCGTGTGCTACTTCATTGCCCGCCACACGGGCGCGAGCTTCACGAAGTACTGGCAGCTTTCGAGGAAGCCGCTGCACGAGCGCCTGCTGTACCCCGTCGGGTATTGGTGCCCCGCGGCGCAGCAGCGGATGTACGGCGGCATGCTGACGAACATGAGGGGCAGCTACTTGTACTGGTGCGTGTTCCAGCTGTCGGTGCTGTGTGTGGTTGGCCTGATTGCTGCTGTGCGCCCGCCTGCGGAAGGCCGCCACGTCCAGTACTTCTGCATGGCGGCTGTGCTGCTTGCGGGTGCGGGCGTGGTTGCCTTCACGAACATGATGCGCTCTGCCTTCCTGACGGTGATGCACACTGCGAGCCTTGTGCTTCTTGCGGCGCTGTGCGTGGTCAGCGCGGCAAACCACCTTGCGCCGAGCGACGGCGGTGCGAGGGCGTACGCGGCTATCGTGCTGCTGCTGACCGCTGTGCTGCTTGCGGTCACTGTGTACAGCGTCGTTGTGTGGTACGCGGAGGATCACCACTGGCAGGAGCTGCGCGAGCCGCGGCGTGGCGGGCTGGAGGCACTGCTGCGTGATGACGGGGAGAGCGACGAGGAGACGCAGAAGCCCCACGAAATGAAGTCACCGTCGTACGCATCAGGCACCACCGTTGCGTCGTCGTACCGACCACCCGCGCCGCCGTTGCAGCCTATGGCCGGCGACACCCGCTCAGACGCACACAGCCTGCTCGACCGTGCATCCAGTGCGAGCCGTATGATCGATTACGCCGCCATGTGACGTACGCCAAGTGGAATTAGTAAATATGCGGTGCTTGAGGGGCCACGGATGTGCTGCACACCACAGCCAGCCGTCGTTAACAGCACCGAAAGTTTTTTTGGTCGTTGTTTCTATCGACTTGTTTCTATTTTGAGCGGGTGCATTCAGGAGTTTTTCCCGTTCCGCGATGACTGTGTGGAAGGGGATTGAGTTGTCGCTCTTGTTACTGCTGATGTTGTGCTGTATCGGACCGTAATTTTGTGGAGTTGCGTGCGAGGAACTCAACGCTCATTTTGTGCAATGGAGGAAGGATCCAGCGAACCGCCTAGTGGAATTAATGAATTGCAGCTCTGCCTTACCGTGGATTTACATGCAGGAGGCGTTACGGCTCTCAGAAGCAAAGCGGCGACGGAGTAGTAGCAGGGCTCCGGGTTTCCAGGAACGTCTTTGAGCGGGATTATGTATTGGGGCGCGACGCATTGCCATGATTCCAGTCTGTTCTGGTGTGGCGATTGTACGGGGTGATCGATGTCTTTTTAGCGGTGGAAATGACGGACCAAGCCATCCCAGTCACGTTCCACGCTTATCCTCGAGCGCGCCGCATTCCACAGGCAAGGGATATCGTCGCGGATTGGCCGCGCTGGTACGGAGATGCCTCCACGAGGAATTGCTTTTTTTTTCCCAATTCCCTTCCGGACGTGCGAAATTGATGCACCACAGCCGATACAGAGGAGTGCGGTGTTAGCATGAAGAGTACGATATTCGCCGAGACTTTTTCCACGGCAGCGTGCGTCTATGCGACTTCTCGTTGAATCGTGGAAGCACGCGAGCACACGTCGACGGTTCTGGATCACCTGGCGACTCACATTGTGGACGTACCCCTTTTTTCTCGTCCGCAGCACTGAGTAGCGCACACACGAATGCAGTTTGCCTTTGGCCACTGCGACATACCCAAGAACGAAGCATGTGATGCATAAGCCAAGGAGGCGTCCGACCTCGCACAGCTCACAGGCACATGGAGCACCGGCATCGTCGCACTGGCCGAACGTATTATTCGTGCCCGACAGCTCAGGGCCGAAACTTGCCGCTCCACTGTGTCAGGCGACTGGGAACCGACGCGCACGGACGCCACCCTCACTCGTGGGGAAGAGGCCGCACCAGCCTGCTTTCGCTCCGGAGTTTTGCACACAATACGGATGGCTGCTACGACCACTGCAACCCGCCACCCCACGCACATGCCGTTGGAGCGGCGCGGATGCCGCACAGCAGACACGCAAAGAATTTCGCACGGAAACCCCTCCTCCTCCCGCTGGACTCCACCGCGCCACGATCCGACGCCCGGCAGACTGCCCGGTGTGCGGCAAGCACTGCGGTTGCCGCACTAGTGTCGTGACGCACATGGTTAACGCCCATGGCATTACGCGCTCCCAGGCGCTGCGGGAATTCGACTTTCCCGGTGAGTCGGAACCGCCAGAAATCCCGCCGGAATTACCGCCCAGCACTTGAGCGAGGACGAGAGCGAGAGACGGCACACCGATCGCACCTCCGCCACAGACTGCACAGCCCAGGCCGAAGCCACTCTCATGCAGCTTCCGCACGGCGTCGTACGAAAGGCAAGCCGGAATCGT
>NW_001849572.1:0-17059 GCF_000209065.1 Trypanosoma cruzi | reverse complement strand
ATGGACTGAAGCATCCCATCGGACAAAAGTCGCGAGGGGTTTGCGAAGCCCATCCCAATTGAATGATGATTGCTATCTTCTTTGATCTCCTGAGGAGCTGCGACGTGTGAGTGCGTTGCCCCCGAGACCCAACACAATGACAACTTTCAACGAGCAGTTTGCAGGCGCATTGTGCAGTTTTCTTGAGGTGTAGCCCACACCCGTATTTTGGGAGTGAATGCACGGTGTACCTGTAGGGGATGCTGAGGGTGGCGTCAGCGAGGCATGGGACAACATGTACTCCGGAACAAGTGTGTGGCGTTGGCCAGAGGAGGTCCTGTGCCAACGGCATCACTGATTGATAGCCAGTGATTTTGGGGCTGGGAGCTTCTTTGCTTTAAGGAATGGAACGGCGCTGGCTGACCAGGTGCCACTCGCTACCTAATCTGTCCTGGATGGGGCTTAAGAGACGATGCGGGCGCATGCAGAGGGAGATAAGGAAGTAGGACATTGTGTGGGCATGCACGTGGACGTGTCAGAGGGTCACAATATCCCTCAAGAAGTGTGGAGCCCCCGAATTGATGATTCGACCGTCCTGATAAAACTGCCTGGGGTGGAGGTGAGCGCGCTGACTTCCTTTTTAACAAGTTTTCCTTCACCTGACAGGCTGCGCAGCTGACGTGGAGGGACATCATGCGCACCTTTTTCCGGCGGGTGCGATGCTGTTTCCCACATTTGAGGGCGATTTCCCCGATGATGCGCTCTGCCATCCACACTTGTTTTATTTGACGACACGTCGCAACGCGGGGTTGGTGCTGAGCGACGAAAGCCTTCCGTCTCGGTTGGAACCAAAACGGAGAGTCCATGAGGAGGCATGCTGCTCGCGACTGGTTGATGCTTGGCCTGGGAGGAGTCTGAGTGCCACCGTGGAGCATCTCTCATCCGCCTGATTGCAGAGCCCTCTACACATTGCACATGTCTTGTGCTCCTGAGTAATGCCGATAAGGGCGGACCGCATGATGGTGTTTTATTGCTGAAAGGCAGTGTGAGGAGGAAAAATATTATTTATTCTTTCTTCTTCCTGGACGAGACGAATCCGTTCTTTGATTGAAGTACGAGTGCCTTTTCGCAGTTCTTTTTGGCCGTTGGTGGCTTTGGTGTTTATTCCAATCAATGGCTCTCACTGGCGGCTTCAAGGTCTAATATCGACTGGTGCCGTCGTTCTTGGGCTCACGTTGCTTGGCCCATCAACTGTTTGTGCAACTGGACAACAAGTTCTCTGTGGGCGTGGATCATGTTTCGCGGAATATGGCCACAACGGCTGCTGAATGGGCTGGTGGTTGTTGCGTCCTGTATGACGATGTTCTTGCGGATCTCACTCTGTTGCGTGTAAATGATGTTACATCTGTGCCTCGTCGTGTGGCAGAGGCCTGAACCAACGGAGGATAGAGTGTTGTGATGAATTAGGGCACAGAGAACCCTCGTGTTGCTCATCGTTATGCCCGTTTTCACTGCGGTCCTCGACGTCGGGAAAATTTTATTTTGTGCGGTATGGAGAGCACTCCTCCGGTGGCATATTGCCGTGTGGTTGTCTCTGGTTCAAAGGACCCTGTGGAATACTTTGTGAGGGCGAAGGGTGATGGCAGGACTGTCGTGCCGGCACAGACGGAGACGAGAACAGGGTGGTTGATGTGCCCTGTAACATTGAGCTTCCAATTGCGTCATTGGATGCGTGCAGAGCAGGTGGCTCTCCGGTGTTTGTTTGCTTCACGGCCAACCCGCTGGCCCATTCTGAAGGGCATTCAAGAGCATTCGTCCTCTGAGGGTGTTTCTGCTGGGTGGTCTGCACACTGCAGTGTTCGCTCCATTCGGTCTTTTCTTTGGTGAGAGGATGGTCTGTTGCACTTCTTGGGCCCCTGTGGAGGGGGAGGGTCATGGGGCAACATGCCCACCGTTTCGGTGTTGGCGCACCACGTACTTGTGGCCGCGTTACGCAGGAGGCATAATCCTCCGTTGCAGGATGAAAGCAACGTGTTATTGTCCCTTGCCAGCAATGCACGGCCTTCTTGTTATGTTGTTCGGGTGTTTCTGCAGGAAAACGAGTTTGCAAATGGTTACGAGGGATGTGTGGCAGCAGGGTTTGAACGCCGGTTTTTTTTTTTTTTTGACGGGCGGTGTTGAGGAATTGCCGATGTCATCGCCGGTGTGAGGGCAGGTGTTTCAGACACCCGAAGCGCGGCTGTTGGGAAGACGAGTTTTACTCTTGCGGTGGAGGCAGGCATCAACGGGGCAAATGTGCGGGCTCACCACCCTACTTTCTGTACTGTTTTGCCGCGACGACTGGACCTGATTGCCAGCCACATTGAGCCGTCGCCATGTGGCCGCAGCGTTGTCTCGAAGGGGTCGAGAGGCCGCAGGGCACGGCAGTTGCATTCATCCGTGGAAGTGTCAGGGGGAAGAAATGCGAGCCTTTCGGCATCTAGCATCTCGCTGCATTTTGATGCCATATTTGGTGAGTCCGTGGGTACTGTCTGGTGCTCCTGCCTTTTACTGGATGATTGGAACTGCTGAGATGTGGAGGGTATTTGCTGCACCTTCTTTCGGTACCTTTGTTGCACGCCGTGTTCGAGACGGTTTTTGATTGCCGCATTGCACGGGGTGCTGCAAGGCGGTAGTTTATGCCACGCGATTGTGTTGTGGGTGCCACGCGGTGGAAATATTTGACGTCGTTGAGGTGCCTTTGGAGGGTGGGAGTGGCGATCCTCCGGCGCGGGTGATCACTGACAGGTTCACACGCCCCCTTGAATTTGCTGTCCCTTCTTTGTACTTTCATGAACTGACCGCGGATATTGCAGAATATATTCAGGTTGCTGCGGTGCTCCATACATTCAAGGTGTTGTCCTCCGCGCCGTCAACCTCGGCAGCTGACCGACCGGTCTCTTTGAAAGGATTCGGGAGGAGGATCCGTTCAATTTGTTCCGCGGCCGGAGCCACTTCCTTCATTTCTTTCAGCTAGACACGCCCACACCGTTACTTTGCGTTCTCTTCCCTCAATGGGGAGAATGGGTGATGACGAACCTTGAGAGACGGTGGCTCTTTTTGTTTCATCGCCGGGGATCGTTCAGCGGCAGTTGATGCATCAGCCCTTCCTGAGGGTTGGCGACACAAGCTCTGTGGCTGAGACGATTTGGATGGGAGTTCACTGGGGCAAATTATGTGCCTTATTTCCGTGCTTATGCCGATGGGATGCGATTATGTGGCCCTTCCTGTGATGCTTCGTGTGTGCCATGACACTACATTGAGGAGAGCACGAGGTGCTATTGGCCGTGCTATTTTGTCAGACGCCACGGCTCTTTTCGGGTGTGTGATTCGACTGTGTGGTGGGTCTGTTGAGGGGGAGGACGTGGATGAGCCGCGCTCACCCGACTGCTGCGCCTCACTTTTCTGAACTTCTTTAACAAATTGCTGGTCCCCTTTTGCTTGCCTTACCGGGCCTGGCGACCTCTTGAGGAGCGGTGCGACGGCGTGGACTGTCAGGCTGCTGAGGAGGCCGTGGCTGCGCGGGATGTCCTACGGATTTTTTTTGCGTTTCAGGACTACTGTAGAGAAGAGGACATTTCATGCCTCCTCCACGTCCAGGAGAGTAAATGGAGGGATCGCAGTTGTGGGATCGCACTTCACAAGTGTCTGCGCTCGTTGATTGCGTCGACGGCGCACTCTGTGTGTCTTCGACCACTGCCGAAGCATCCCGCCGTTTTTCTTCCGGTGAACGGGAAAATCCACCGACACGCCGAGGGGGTGGTGGGGGATGTTGCAGCGAGGAACGCTTTAAAGGCCCTGCGATCAGGGAGCGCTGCTTGCAAGGATCCCGCAGCACTTGGGATTTTGCTCGCCTTTAATTTCTGCTGGCTGTCTGTTGGTTGGTGCTGTTTGCCGGAGGGCGTCTTGGCCCGTGCGCAACCGTCAATGACTCTGCTTCTGTGTGTGGCCTCACAGTGCTTGGGCTGTTGTGGACGGTGAGAGTAATTACTGTGGCGGTCACGACGAAGCGGATGTGTTACACTGTGGATGGTGGCGTCACCCACTCCTCTGCCACGTCCTGTTTTGGTGCTTTTTAGATTTTACTTTGATTTCTTGCACACAAACACACTCAGGCTACGAAGGAAGTTAATACCAAACGCGAATCGCTACTGTGGAATTTGACGTCTCTGAAAGGACCAACAGCACACACACCGCCCACACACATATTTACATGCACTCACGTGTTGCTGCAGTGAAGGCACCCCCGCACACACAACCGTCGCTGCGTGACCGGATCCAGCGGAAGGAGGAGGGAAGGAGGAGAGAGTGAGCCGCAGAGGCCCAACATGTTCTGGCGTTTGTTTATTTCCGCGGTGCTGCTTCTCGTCGTCGTGATGATGTGCTGCGCCACCTGTGGAGCTGCGCCCGCTGGTGAAGCGTCATCCCCGGAATGTTCAAGGGGTAAACGTTTTGTTTGGAGAGATAAGAAAGATGGAGAAACAGTGAATTCGCTCCGTGTTCCCAGTCTTTTGAAAGTGGGGAGTGATGTGTTTGCCGTTGCCGAGGCGCAGTGCAGTAATGATGAATGCCTTTTTACTGGGATTGCCTCGGAGCTCCTGGCGTTGACTGGTGAAGAAGCAAAAGAGGAGTTGGATAAAACAAAATTGAAGACACAAGTACTGGAGGAATGTTCTTCCGATGATGAGAAATGCGCCTGCCGTCTAGCGAATCGGGTTGATTCCCAAAGCCAGACGACAGTACATGTGAGCCGACCAACAACAGTCGTGCGGGGAAGTGATATTTACATGATTGCTGGAAATTAGAGTTTCGAGGGTGTCTCTGATGATCAGGCAGGAGTCTGGGGACTCATGCTGGTGAAAGGGAACGTCAGTAGTGTTGACAGTAAAAAAAGAATTTTTTTGAATGACACTTACGCTATCCCGTGGAATTATAAGGGCAATCAAAATGAACCCTTGAAAAAGCTGGTTGGCAGCGGTGGATCGGGTGTTCAGATGGAGGACGGTACGCTTGTGTTTCCGCTGGAAGGGACGAAGAAGAAGACGAACCAGGGTGATGGCAACGAAAAGGATGGAAAGACTGTCTCGCTGATCCTACACTTGAAGGATACTAAGAGTTGGAAGCTGTCGAATGGGATGTCTGCCGGTGGCTGCAGTGATCCCTCCGTCGTGGAGTGGGAGAAGGACAAACCCATGATGATGACTGCGTGTGATGATGGCCGCCGCAGGGTGTACGAGTCCGGTGACAAGGGGGACTCGTGGACGGAGGCCCTCGGGACACTCTCGCGCGTGTGGGGCAATCCAAAGGCACAGATGAAACGCGTTGGGAGCGGGTTCATCACAGCGACTCTTGGCGATGGTGGAAAGAGAAAAGTGATGCTTGTTACTCTGCCGGTGTATTCTGGTAAAAAAGGTAACGAAGTCAATGAGAAAGAAAAAGAAAAGGGCAGTCTCCATCTTTGGCTGTCGGACAATACGCACATTGCTGATATTGGGCCGGTATCCGGGAAGGAAGAGGACGTCGCCGCCAGCTCCCTGTTGTACAAAAGTGCTGAAAGTGGAGATAATAATGAGGAGAAGTTGATTGCACTGTACGAGAAGAAGGAGAGCGGTGATGATACATCACACGGAATGGTCTCTGTGCGTCTGACTGCGCAGCTGGAGAAGGTGAAGGAGGTGCTCAAGGCGTGGAAGAATGTGGACGAACGTGTCTCCAAGCTGTGCACCTCTGAGAGTGTTGGGAAGGATACCTTAACTGACAGTGCCTGCCGCAGTACTTTTAAGATCACGGATGGGCTGGTTGGCTTTTTGTCCGGCAACTTCTCTGAGAACACATGGAGGGACGAGTACCTCGGGGTGAACGCAACAGTAAATAATAAAGGTGGGGCAACAAAGGCTTCCGATGGTGTGACGTTCCAGGGAGCGTGGGCGGAGTGGCCTGTTGGCAGGCAGGGGGAGAATCAGCTGTACCACTTCGCGAACTACAAGTTCACTCTTGTGGCGACGGTGTCCGTCCACGGTGAGCCAGAGGAAGATACCCCCATTCCTTTTTTGGGTGCGAAGATGACAGGTGCAGGGAATTCTGTATTTTTGGGACTCTCGTACGGCAAGGAAAAGAAGTGGCAGTTGCTGTCCGGTGACGAAACCCCTAAGGAGCACAGCAACACTTGGGAGAAAGAGAAAACTCAACACGTGGTAATTTTGTTAAGGAACGGCACCCAGGGCTTCGCGTACGTCGATGGTAAGCGTGTGGGTGGGGATGTGCCGTGTGCACTGGGAAATAAGGATTCGAAAGAGATATCGCACTTCTACATTGGAGAGGATGGACGCAGCACAGTGAGCACAGGGAACGGAGAAGGCGTTTCTGTGACTGTGACGAACGTCCTTCTGTACAACTGCCCGTTGGATAGCACTGAGATTGACGCCCTCAACCCGAATAAGGCCTTTATCCCATCTCTGGTGAACACGACTATTGAAGGAACCATGTCCTCGTCTACTGCTGGACGACAACAGCAGGCGGGAAAGGAACCGTTATTGGAGAGCAGTATTGCGAATGGGGAGAAGGCGGGAGGAACGGATGTGCAGGAGGAGGAGGTTATTACACAGTTCGGGGAAGTAAATGCTGCGGCACTCAGCAGCAGCCTCGGAAATGTGTCGCAGGGGAATAACAGCGATGCCGGCACTGTGTGTGAGTGCAGTATATTGCTGCCATTGCTGCTTCTGTTGGGACTGTGGGGGTTTGCGGCGCTGTGAGGAGTGACTGGCTGCCGCGTGGAACACTTGCGACCTCCGCTGCACCGACACACACACACACCTGGCAATGAATATTTCTGACAACTATTTTTCTTCTTCCTTTTTGCTTATTTTAAATTCATTTTACTTTTTGCTTCTTTTCTACTCTTCCCTCTTTTAATTGTTTCTTGCTGCGCTCTTCCTGTGAGGGGTGCTGTGTGTTTCCCGCCCAACTGCTCCACTCGCACACCCACCGACACGCTCATGACGACGGCCCTGTGCGCCTCGCCTGCTGCACGCATGAGGAGGGGCCGCGACGAACGGCGCGCTGAGGGAGCCGTGACGTGTGGGCGTGCGACGAGGGCCTGTGGGGCGGAGCACACATTTCTTTCCCTCTTGTTTTCTTTTTTGCGGCCAGGGCGGGCAGACACCCGCAGCGCCACACACACACAGCCACACCCTGCCGCCGTGTTTTTCTTTTCTGTGGCTGTGTGTGTGCCGCTGCCACCGTGCGGTGATGAAGGGCGGAGAGCTGTGCCGGACGCATTGCCGACGGGCCACTGTGCATCCTCAGTGACTTCCTTACTTAATGGCTGTCTTCTGCACACTGTAATGAGCGAAGTGTTTCCCCCTCTTGTTTGCTTTTTGTTGCCCACACGCGGTGCCGGCCCTGCGGCTGTGCGTCCCATGGACTGCACGAAACGAGGATTTGAAGAACAGGCCGGATGCCGCATGAAATGTGGAGGATGTTGTGTGGGCTGGTGGGACAGTAAAGTCCTTTATTGACCTCTTTTTATTGTTGAGGGCAATATGTATACACAAACACACGGTCGTATTGTGCTGCTTGGCACATGAAATAAACGTCTTTCCGAATCATGGATTTTCCTTTTTTATGTTGTTTGGGAGTTCTTCTGGACTCTCACCCTTTTTTTCTTTTGTTTTTGGTAAATCGCTACGGTTTATTTTTTTGTTTTTGCTGTCTTCAGTGTCGCTGAGTGTCTCCGCGTCCTGTTGAGTGTCTCTCTGCTGGCTGTGCTGTTGACATGCCCTCATTTCTTTTTCTTATTTTTTTTTTCTGTTAGAGGCATTGATGTTCCGCGACGACGGTTGTTTGTGCTCCCCATTGCGATGGCACGAGGGTGACTGTGCGCCGGACTTCTGAGTGCACACGGAGGGGAGCGGATGGTGTGCGCCGTGCCTCACTGTGAGTCGTTCTGCCAATCCGTCGGGGAAGGGAGAAGTAAAGGACTGCGGTATGTAGTTGGATGCGTCCCGTTCCTCTCTTTGCCGCCGTGTGTGTGCTGTACGCATGGCACTATCTTGCGGTGTGACGTGGATGGCATTGCTTTTGTTTGTGCCCTTGTGCATGCGCTGTGCGGCGGGCTTCTTTTTCCCCATGACACCGCCCTTGTGTGTGCGGGCGAGTGGAGGGAGCGGAGGTGTGAGTGAGTGAGGGTGGCCGTTGTTTCCGCACATTTGGATCTTCCACGAAAGTGGCACCTCTCGGCAGCCTCTTGCAGCTGCAGGCCGTGGATTGAGAGGATGTGAGGGTCTGCTACAAGCACAAGGAGGACGACAAGATGCAGTGCATGACGGCCAACCTGATCCGCGTGTGGTTGCAGCGCATGCAGCACGTGCGCTAGTACGCGTTGGGCGTTGCGCTCATGATTGTGGAGGAGAGGTGGCACGACGTTGTGGCGCCGTGTGTGTTGCGCGGCCGGGGCGTGCCGGCGACTGTGAGGGACGTGGAGGACACGGAGCTGTTTGACTGAGGGAGGAGGTGGCGGACGTTGCGGCGCAACGGGAGTGCATGACGAAGTACGTGTGCTGGGAGGGCGCGTGTTGAAGTGAGCGTGGCGTGCCTGTGAGGGACTGAGGAGAGGGAATAACAGTAACAGTGACTGTGGGAGTGTGAGGAACGGTGCACGGGGCGAGGAGTGCTCCCTTTTTATTTTGATTGTTGTTGAACCGCGCCCTCCTAATTGTTGTGGTGGTGCGTGACTCTCATTGCTGCATGGGACGGTGCGTGGTTATGTGACTTGTCTCCCCTTTTGCTTTCACTCTGCGTTGACGTGTTGTTAGTCTGTGCTGAAGGCTACACGCAAGTGACAGGAGTGATGGCGATGATGATGACTGGCCGTGTGCTGCTGGTGTGTGCCCTTTGCGTGCTGTGGTGCGGTGCTGCTGCGGCCAATGGTGAGGAAGATGCCGAAAAGAAAAAGGTTGAAAATTCATGGGGTTCAGTGCCTGATGCTGATGTTGGTAGTGCTGGACTGCAGGTAATGCCAGCTTCAATCAAGGAAGGTCCCGAAAACGCAAAAGAATCGTTGGGTGCACAAACAGGAAACAGCACCAACCAGCAAAGTGTTGTGGTCACATCACCACCTGAAAGCTCACTCAGAGCAGAAGAGCAAGCAGAAGAAGAAGAAGAGGAAGAAGAGGTGAAAACAGTACAAAAAGAGAAATTAGAAAGTACAACCGAAGAAGAAGAAACACCAAAATTAACATTGCCGCAAGAAGGAGAAAGACCACCAGCACCAGCAACAACGAGAAAAGAAGAAAAACCAGCAGAAACTTCAAATGCAACACCAGGGGAAGGACAGTCCAGCTCTGATGATGTTTTACCCCGACCAGAACTACACAAAACACCATCCAAAGAACAGCCATCATCAACAGCACTACAAGCACCAGCATCTGCAGCAGCGGCAGAAATAAAAAATGAAAACACCACATCTGCAGATGTCGTTTCAGGGCAACAGATAAGAGAAGAATCTCAACACGACATGGAGTCAGAAAGTGCTTCAGGGAAGGAAGAAGCCGTCCCCACCACAGTCACCAAAAAAGACGGACCAACAGAAAGTAACGCCGAATCAACTCCAACATCACCCTCAGCTTCCAAAGATGCCATTACAAATGACGATGAGAAAAGCAATGAAGAAGAGATTCCGAAACATCACCAAGAACACGATGGTGAGACGATGAACGAAGCCTCACAAGTTGAAAATAACGAAGTAAATACAAAGAAAACATCAACTGTCGAAGCCGCAGCTATAACAAATAATACTGCGACTATTGGCGACAGTGACGGCAGCACCGCGTTCTCCCACACCACCTCCCCTCTTTTGCTTCTTCTTGTTGTTGCGTGTGCGGCTGCTGCTGCGGTGGTGGCCGCATGAGAGTGAGGGAGAGAGAGCCGTGCACCGCCCGCACACACACTCGTCATTCACTCACTCTCTGTGTGTGTGTCCCCTTGCATGGACTCTCGCCCTCACCTCACCCCACGAAGCACACACATAATGTGCCCATTGTATATATGCATGCACACCCATGCAGGCCCGTTGGTGCTCTCTTTTGCACGACACGCACCGCTGCCGTCCTGCCTGGCTGCATGGGCGGAGCACCGTAACTGTTTTTTTTATTGCATTGAGTGGGCGACCTCTCTCTCTCCCTCCCTGTGTGTGTGTTTTGCTTTACGGGAGCAATGAGAGTGTTTGTGCGCTGGTCGTCCCACGCTTCGGCTTCTTGCTTTCTTTTGTTGTGGTTGAGTGCACCCATTTTACTTTTTGAACGGCGGCATGCTGTGACAGCGGACACTTTAATCTTCTCTTCTTATATTCTCATATTGTTTCATTGTTTCAAAAGTGTCACCCTCTTGTATTCTTGTCGGGCCACTAAGTTTTCTATACGCGTGCCATGCGTCAGTTGATCCACGTCACCCCGCAGCCACCAGCGCTGCTGTTACTTCTGCTTGTGATGATGTCTGTGATGTGTTGTGCATGCGGGTGCTTTGCTGTCACCCTGACGTACCCTTTCTCCCTCTGACAAGGCGATGCGTGCCGCCAGCGCCAAGTTGATCTCGGCTGTGGCGAATGACGTGTCATTTTGGAGCAGAGGGTGCGTCGCAGACATACACCGTCATTGGGAGGAATGGATGGGCGCCTATCTGCATCAATGTTTCGACAAGGGACCTGGATGATGCCAGGAAGTATTGCAGCTCGGAGCGGCATTACGCAATGAATTCATTGTGTGAAAATTGTGACTGTAACGATGAAGTTTTTTTCTACTGAAAAAAAGGAAAATTTTCTTGTTATACTTTGCGGCCAATATTCGTTGATAGGCTGAGGACTGTCCGTAGAAACGTGGCCTAATTTTCCGTCCCGAACGGTGCTATCGTGCGAGAGGGGGTATTCCCACATAATCCAACGCTCAGTTGTCGAAGATGAAGAAATTCCCACATCATGTGCGGCAGGGCCTCCCGTGGACCGTCGGACGGCTCAGCGGCTGGTGGTGGTTGCAGTAGCGGAGTCGCTGAAGGGCTATGGTTGTCATTGGAGCTTGCAGAGGTACTTTGTCCGTTTTTTGCCCGTTGATACGCTTGACATTTACGGTAGTGACCCGAAACGCTCGCACTCCGCGGCGATGCACTCGCTCAGCCATCGTGCCGTTTCGTCTCCGACAGGCGACACCACGTCTGGGGTCGTGCGTCGTGGCGTGGATACAGGCTGACATCGGTGGTGTGCCAGCAGTGCTGACAGGCGGCGGTGGACCATTCCTGCGCTCACCCCTAGCAGCATAGGGAGCAGCGGGATTTGCCGACAACTCTCTGTGCGGATGCGTCCTTCCCGTGTTTGCGGATGGGAGTGGTGTATTCCATTTCCCAGGAACTTCGCAGGCTGCCGTTAGAGAGGTGTTGGTCATCTTTCTGAGCGAGCAGTGGGCAGCGGGTACAAGATGGCGCAGAAACGCATTCAATACACTGCCGGAACCAGGGGTCAAGCCAGGCAAGGAGTCGCGGATGGACAATTCAAGCGCATACGGCGTGAAGGGCCAATCCATACCCCAGTCACAAGGAAGCACGCAAGCACAAGTGTGCAGACCGCAGTGGGGATCGCAGCACGTGCGACTCGGAAAGTGTGACGGAAGAGCGGTCTGCCTACTGCCAAGGCAGTGCACAGACACAGTCCCAAGAGTGCCGCAGCACAGCCGATCTCAGTGAGCGGGGACGTGGTGCCGCCATGCCTCGGGGTATCACAGGTCTGGGCTCGAGAGGGCACCAAGCTGTTTCGCACGGACCTCTAGCAGCATGGAGAAGCCACCGCGGAGGGCATGATTGCGGTACTCCCGTTTGCGGACAACTTCAGCTCGGGCAGGCTGCCTCCTGCTGAGGCAGTGTGCGCGTTCCATGCTGCCGCTGCAACACACTCGGCATGCTCCATTCCGTCTGTCCAGATACATGTGGGGCTGTCACGGCTGCCGCTCGTACGGTGCATCAGTGCATCTCCAAGCATTTGGTCACAGCGGCCAGAGGCGTTTCGCACGCCGTGGTGGATGCATTCCAGTCGATTTCACGCAGGACAACAGCGACATGTTTCCTTCGTGGCAGCATGCCTGCCTGTCGCGGGATGTCGTCCTCCGTCCCTGCAGTGTGGGATGGCAGATGGTGGCCCGAGTCCATGTACACGGGTGTACGTCCAGTGGAAGAGACGCAGTACGCGTTGCGCAGTCACGTCGGGAAACGAGACGCTGCGGCCGCTGATCCACGTTGCCTGTGCCGGGTCGTCGGACAGCTCAGAGTCCAAGCCGCTTGGGGTGGCGGCGAGGTCCTCTCCTGCCGTCGTGGATGGTGAGCAACCGTCCCGCACCTCATGGTGCGAATTTGGGTCGCAAACAACCGCTGCGGGGCCTAAGCGACGAATGTTGCTCGAAAAGTGTGAAACGTGTGAGCAATTGCCGATGGAAGGTTGCAGAGGTTCACCGCGTAAATGCTGGGGCTGACCGGTGGATACACGCGGAAGGCGGTGGTTTCCAGACAGTTGCTGCCAGCAGCGACATGCGCTCGCACGGCAAGATGTGGCGCACCACGAAGACCATGCCACCGGCACGCCCACTGCAGGCCTGTTGGAGGTCACTGCAGCCAATGAACCTCGTCGCTGGGGCACTCTCGTGCCTGCACTCCTGCAGAAGAACCATGCCGGGATGGTGCTGCTACAGTCGAGCAGCAACAACAATCCTGAAGGTCGAATGGCCGGAAGTTCTGAGCTGCCCGACAGCTACGAGGCCATCTTCATCGGGACTGCGGCTCTTGCGGGCACCACCGCGGCGGGTGATGCCGACGGAGTGACCGCAATGAAACGACTGTGCGGTTCTGTCAGTCGAGCTGCAGTCAAACCGCCTCGCCCCTCCACAACCAACAGAGAGTGTGACCTTCTCGAAGGGTGGCGCCGTCGTGGTCCCCATCACGCTCGCAGCACTGGCAAACTGCAATCACACCCACAAAAAAACAAGGAAGTGTGTGTGGAAGTGTGCCGAGAGCACAGCGACTGCCATCGTCAGCGGAGGCCATCGTGGCACCGTCCGTCACGCGTCAGCACAAACCGAGCAACGCACGCACCCGGCAGAGCAAAAACAGAGGGGAGAGAAGAATGACCCCAAGAGCAGGCAGCACCCTCACATAAGGCGGGCATCGTGCAGCCGCGTCAGACGGCATCCAACCAAATGCAAAAAGCGACCCACACGCATCCATACAATGACACCGTGATCCCACCGTAGGCAGACACGCAACGGCCTCGCCATTTCAGCACGGGATACGCAATTCGACGCCCCGCCGTCGCCAAGAGCATTCCTGCAGAGCACTGTGCAAATACTTTTGTGTGTGTGTGTGCTGGAGGAGCAAAAAAGAAGAAGAGCACAGGGAAGCACATCAGCACAGCAAGAGGCACAGCTGGATGGCAGCGATACATGCGGTACGGCCTCAACCTCAACAATAATGCACGGTGGCGGCAAACACACACAGCCACACACACAAAAAAAAGAAACAAAAACAAAAAAAACACGGCGGCAGGGTGTGGCTGTGTGTGTGGCGCTGCGGGTGTCTGCCCGCCCTGGCCGCAATAAAACAAAACAAGAGGGAAAGAAATGTGTGCTCCGCCCCACAGGCACTCGTCGCACGCCCACACGTCACGGCTCCCTCAGCGCGCCGTTCGTCGCGGCCCCTCCTCATGCGTGCAGCAGGCGAGGCGCACAGGGCCGTCGTCATGAGCGTGTCGGTGGGTGTGCGAGTGGAGCAGTTGGGCGGGAAACACACGGCACCCCTCACGGGAAGAGTGCAGCAAGAAACAATTAAAAAAAAGAAGAGTGGAAAAGAAAAAACGTCCACAGTGATTGCCCCCAAAAGCAAAAAAGAGAAGGGATGAGGGAGTAAAAGATAAGAAAAAAATTAGGAAGAAAACAAACTAAAAAGCCGAAGCGTGGGACGACCAGCGCACACACTCTCATTGCTCCCGTAAAGCAAAACACACACACAGGGAAAGAGAGAGAGAGGTCGCCCACTCAAGGCAATAAAAACAAAACAGTTACGGTGCTCCGCCCATGCAGCCAGGCAGGACGGCAGCGGTGCGTGTCGTGCAAAAGAGAGCACCAACGGGCCTACATGGGTGTGCATGCATATATACAATGGGCACATTATGTGTGTGCTTCCTGGGGTGAGGTGAGTGCGAGAGTCCATGCAAGGGGAGACACACACAGAGAGAGAAGGACAAGTGTGTGTGCGGGCGGTGCATGGCTCTCTCTCACTCACTCTCACGCAGCCACCACCGCAGCAGCAGCCGCAGCCGCACACGCAACAACAAGAAGCAAAAGAGGGGAGGTGGTGTGGAAGGCCGCGGGGCTGCCGTCACTGTCGCCAGGCGTTTGAGTGCCTTCGGTTTTCGTCTTATTCGGTGCTCCTTCCGGACCTGAAGTTGAATTTCTTTTCTCTTGACCGCCAGCCGGCATCCCCTCCAAGGCGTCGTCATCAACCTTTTCTTCATCCTCTTCATCTTCTTCTTTCTTGGTGTTTTTCTCACTTTCTTCTTCTTTATCCTCTTCCCTTTCCTCCTTCTCCTCTTCATCCTCTTCTTCCCGGTCTTCATTATTTTTCTTGTTCTTTTTCTCATCCTCTTCCCTTTCCTCTGCCTTCTCTCCCTCTTCTGCATCCTCTTGTTCATCTTCTTCCTTGTGATTTTCTTCTTCCTCTTCGCTGTCATCTTTCTCCCCACCTTCCTCCTCTTCTTCTACCTCTTCTGCCTCGTCTTCATCCTCTTCTTCCGTGTCTTCTTTTTCTTCTTCTTCCACCCCATCCGTGTCATCTTTCTCCCCACCCTCATCTCCTTCTTTCTCTTCTTTGTCTCCTTCTCCATCTACCTCCTCCTTTTCTTCTTCCTCCTCCTCTGTGTCTTCTGCATCCTCTTCTTCATTTTCACTTTCCCCATCTTTTTCCTCTTCTTCTTCTTCTTCTTCCTTCCTCTTTTCACCATTGTGTTTTCCTTGATCCGAAGTTTCTCTTGTAGGCGGCACAATAGCAGGTGCAGGATTCAGTGACGTCTGTTCACTTGCCACTGCTGTTGGTTTATCCGTAGATGCTTTTCCTGAAGTCGCCAGTGTTTCATTTTTTTTTTCGAGTGGCAGAAGCACGTTAATCTTTTTCTTGTCACCTTTGCCCGTGTTGGGATTCTCTTTTCCACCACCTTCAGCAGGAGCAGCAGGAGGAGAAACAGGAGCAGCAGCAGCGGCAGCAGCAACGGCGGAAAGTTGACGCTTCCAACGGCTGCGGCCATCCACAACAGCATGCAAACTCTCCATCACCCGACGCACGCATTCCTCGACGGCGGACGCATTCGCACGGCCTCCTGTCCTCCTCCCAACCTTCTCCGCGCATTCCGTCCGCAGCCGCGTACGCCACTGCAACAGCAAATACTCACCCGCACTGCCATCGCCACCGACAGATACATCGGCTGCCGGCACCGCCACCGCAGCACCGCACCACAGCACGCAGAGGGCACACACCAGCAGCACACGGCCAGTCATCATCATCGCCATCACTCCTGTCACTTGCGTGTAGCCTTCAGCAAAAAATAACTCCTCGTCAACAAAGCGCAAAAGCACTGAAAGAAACAACTCAGGCAGCAACGCACAGTAACAAATGGCAGTATCGCAGCTGCGCACACACAATAAACAGGTGGAATCAGTGCGACCGCAAAACGCTCACACCGTCCTGCAAGTCAAAAACAAAAAAGCAATAAAAAGAGTAAAACAATGTAAAAGTTTAAAAACCAAACCCAAGGCTCCAGTGCGTATGCATATGAGCGTGTCTGGGACGCGTTCAACGTGACGGATGTGGGCAGCAGCGCGGAGCACACAGCAGGGCAGCGGAAGCAAACAAAGCACAAAAGATCATCATGATTACTCATATTTTGTACATCGGACCACAATACACGCGCACGAATCCCCGCGGTTGAGTGCTGGCACGCACAGCCCACGCTCCCTCCTCAGCCCACAGCGGTGTACGCCAGCGCGTATACGGCAAGCAGCAGCGGGGCACACACCCACGCAGAGCTGCTGAAGCTGCCGTCGATTTCGCGAAGACGTGACGGCGTGCGGGTGGTCTTCGTGGTTGGCGTCTATGTGGTTGTACTACTTGGTGCCTCCGGCGCAGTGGTGGTGGTCGTTGTTGTTGTTGTCGTTGGTGCCTTTGTTGTAGTCGTCTTAGTTGGTGCCCGTGCCGGAACGCCCTCACCTTTTGACGCTGCTTGGGCAGACGCACCTGATGCACCGTGGCTAGTGGACGTCTCAGGGGTTGGCAGATCTTGTGTTTTTTTCACATCTTTCTCACCTTCATCCTCTGAAGTTCTGTTCCTCAGTTCTGGGTACGCATCTGTTCCCCTGTGCTTACCGCCCGTCACACCTAATTCATTTTGTGGACTGGAGTCCTTAACGGAGGTAGTAAGTTCAACTTCAACTTCACTCGTTGTCACGCACACGGACGGGCAGCAGCACAGGGCGAGCACCAACAAGACGCACAGCAGACGGCACGTCGTCATCGTGAGTGTGGTCGTTCAGTGGTGTGGAGCTGATCTGCACAGTGAGGGAAATGGAGAGCAACAGGGGAGAAGAGAGGTGCGGCAGACACACACAGAGGGCACACCACATGAGGAGAGGGCAGCATCCAGGCATGCACCGTACGCCGCACACCACGCACGACACACACTCCAATCCACGGCAACAGGCACACACACACACACACACACAGCCCTGCCGCAACACACAGATGGAAGAGGGAGATGCAAACAGGAGCGGCACACAAGGCTCCACCGCACGTACACACGGCGAGAGCGGTCCGTCGTGTCGGCACCCCTCACGGAGGGTACGCACACAAGAGGAGGTGCAGCGCACACAGCAACACAAAAGCAAAGTAACTATAATAAAAAGGAGAGATCCCCGCACACCACGTGGATTGTTGGTCCACGGGAAGTGCAGAAAATATTCATCACAAA
>NW_001849571.1:575001-578482 GCF_000209065.1 Trypanosoma cruzi | reverse complement strand
AGGAGGAGAACAGAGTAGATGTGAGCCGACCAACAGCCGTTGTGAAGGAAAATGATATTTACATGCTTGTTGGAAAACACAGCCATGAAAATCTCGCTGAATGTAAGGCTGCGTCTGACGCAGTCAAATCCGGACTATTGCTGGTGAAGGGTCAGGTCGTTGGTGGAACCGGCAACAACCGAATCCATTGGAAGGAGACTGACGGTCTACCGTGCACTCTAGGCGACCAACACAACTCCTTGAAGCAGCTGATTGGCAGCGGTGGATCGGGTGTCAAGATGAACGACGGTACGCTTGTGTTCCCAGTGGAAGGCACGAAGAAGGATGGAAAGACTGTTTCGCTGATCCTATACTCGAAGGATGCTGTGGGTGGGAAGCTGTCGAAGGGGATGTCTGACGGTGGCTGCAGGATTCCCTCCGTCGTGGAGTGGAAGGACAAAAAACTCATGATGATGACTGCGTGTGGTGATGGCCGCCGCAGGGTGTACGAGTCCGTTGACAAGGGGGATTCGTGGACGGAGGCACTCGGGACACTCTCGCGCGTGTGGAGCAGCAAAAAGGTCGGAAGTGAGAAGGCCGTTAGGAGCGGGTTCATCACAGCGAAGATTGAGGACAGGGATGTGATGCTCGTCACTCTGCCGGTGTATGCCAATAAGGCTGATAAAGAAGTAAATGTAAAGGGCAGACTCCATCTTTGGCTGACGGACAATACGCACATTGTTGATATTGGGCCGGTATCCGTGGAAGGAGACGATGAGGTTGCCGCCAGCTCCCTGTTGTACAGAAGTGGAGATAATAATGAGTTGATTGCACTGTACGAAAAGAAGGGCGATGCGGAGAAGCCACCACTCGGTATGGTCTCTGTGCGTCTGGCTGAGCAGCTGAAGCGGGTGAAGGAGGTGCTGACGACATGGAAGAAAGTGGACGAACGTGTCTCCCAGGTGTGCCCCACTTCACTTGCTCTGAAGGATCCCTCAGCTGACACTGACTGCAGCGCTGGTAAGATCACGGCTGGGCTGGTTGGCTTTTTGTCTGGCAACTTCTCTGATAACAAATGGAGGGACGAGTACCTTGGGGTGGACGCCACAGTAAAGGGTGGTGCAGCAGAGGCAACAAAGACTTCCGATGGTGTGACCTTCCAGGGAGCGTGGGCGGAGTGGCCCGTTGGCGCGCAGGGGGAGAATCAGCTGTACCACTTTGCGAACTACAAATTCACTCTTGTGGCGACGGTGTCCATCGACGGTGTGCCGGAGGGAGATACTCCCATTCCTTTGATGGGTGTGAAGAGGATGAATGGTGTTAAGAGTACTGTACTTCTGGGGCTGTCGTACAACAACAGAGAAAAGAAGTTGGAACTTTTGTCCAGTGGCGGGAAGGCGTCGGAGCTCAGCAGCAATTGGAAACCAGGGAAAACACACCAAGTGGCCATTGTGCTGCAGAACGGCATCCAGGGCTTTGTGTACGTCGATGGTAGGCGTGTGGAAGGTGCGCCATTTGATATGAAGGATAAAGGTTCGAAAGGGATCTCCCACTTCTACATTGGAGGGGATGGAGGCAGCGCGTGGAGCCGACAAGACGTGCCCGTGACGGTGACGAACGTCCTGCTGTACAACCGACCGTTGAGTGACAATGAGCTTACTGCGCTTAACACAATCAAACTTTCCATTCCACAAACAGCGGAAGCTGGAGAAACGGATGAAGGTACCGCTCTTGATGGTGGAGCACACGGTGATGCCAGCAATTATTGCGGAAGCGGACTGCTGCCATCGCTGCTTCTTCTGTTGGGACTGTGGGTGTTTGCGGCTCTGTGAGGAGTGACTGACTGCCGCGTGGGACACTTGCGGCATCCCCAGCAGCGACACACACACACCTGGTAATGAACTTCTCTTGTTAAATAACTTTTATTAACTTTTCTCCTTGTTTGCTTTGCTGTGCGATTTTAATTTATTTGTCTTTTTTTCTTTTTTCTTTGTTGTGCGATTGGGCGTCTTTTCTTTTTAAAAATTCTTTTTTGTTTTTATTTCTAATCCCTCATACCCCCAACACTTTTTATGCTTTTGGGGCAATCGCTATGGACGTTTTTCCTTTTCTACTCTTCCCTCTTTAATTGTTTCTTCTGCACTCTTCCTGTGAGGGGTGCCGTGTGTTTCCGCCCAACTGCTTCACTCGCACACCACCGACACGCTCATGACGACGGCCCTGTGCGCCTCGCCTGCTGCACGCATGAGGAGGGGCCGCGACGAACGGCGCGCTGAGGGAGCCGTGACGTGTGGGCGTGCGACGAGGGCCTGTGGGGCGGAGCACACATTTCTTTCCCTCTTGTTTTGTTTTCTTTGCGGCCCGGGCGGGCAGACACCCGCAGCGCCACACACACACAGCCACACCCTGCCGCCGTGATTTTAAGATTTTTTGCTTTGCGTGTGCATTTCACGCGCCGGCACTCTCTTGAGCATTTCTCTCCCACCTGATGATTTTTTTTTTCTTTTGCTGCGCTCACTCTCCCGATGGAGTGACGCGACTCCCGTCATGTCTGCGTGCTTCTCTCAGTCCCCGCACACACGAGTGACTGTGCTCTGCGGGCCGCACTCGCACGCCGATGAAAGGGCTGAGGGGAGCAGCAACACGCAGATGACCCCATGAAATATAAACGATGTGCGGACACATGGAGGGTCAGACGGTTGAAAGACATGCAACTATTTAATTTTCTTTTGCGGGCAAAATATGCAGACAGTTTGGTAGGGCTATAAGGCAGCCGGCTGCTTTTTTCTTATTTTGTGTGGAACAATAATGGGCGATTTCTTTTTTCATTTATAATTATTTTGTGCGATGGGGTTTATATAAGACGAAGGGGAAAGTTTTTTTTGTTTTAAATAAATCTTGTGTGAATTGCCACTGCTTGGGCTGCAGTGCAGTCATGAGTTTGAGCGGTCTTCTTCTTGTTGTTTCCGTTATGCGTCTCTGCTGTACATTGTTGTGCGTCCCTCCACATACTCTGCTCCCTCTTTTCTACTTCATTGCTTTGTGTTTCTGCAGGCACACAACAACCACACACACACAAGATGCACATTGCAGTGGGTTTGAATGCTCCTTTTGCAGTGCATGCTGGCAGTTGCGTGTGGCGGCTGTTCTCTTCCGTGGCCATGAGGAGAAGGGAGGAGAGGGAGTGCGCAGCCCGAGTCTTTTTTCCTGCGGGTGTGGTGCACCGCGTGTGACTGCGTTGAGTTGGGCTCCGTGTTTCATTGAGGGCGGGATGGCAGGAAATTTTGGTGCCGCGTCATGGATGGATGAGGGTTCGCTTGCGCGTGTGGCTGTTGTGGTGGGTGCTTGCTCCGTGTGCGTTGTGTGGGGTGGCCGCGGGTTTTTGCCATTTCCCTTTGGCTGTGGAAATGAGCTGGGAGGAGATGGTGGTGGATGCTTTCTCGTGGTGTGTGAACTGTGCGGCTGGGCCTGCTGCCCTCTCCTCATGTTGTCTGCTCTCTCT
>NW_001849571.1:558016-574901 GCF_000209065.1 Trypanosoma cruzi | reverse complement strand
CGCGATGCGTTCAACGTGACGTATGTGGGAAGCAGCGCGGAGCACACAGCACGGCAGCGGAAGAAAGCAAAGCAAAAAACAATCATCATAATTACTCTTTATACATCGGACCACAGTGGGCACGCACAAATCCCCTTGGTTGAGTGCTGGCACGCACAGCCCGCACACACACTTCTTCAGCCCACAGCGGTGTACGCCAGCGCGGATGCGGCAAGCAGCAGCGGGGAACACACCCACGCAGAGCTGCTGAGGCTGCCGTCGATTCTGCGAAGACGTGACGGTGCACGGGTGGTCGTCGTGGTTGGCGCCTCTGTGGTTGTGGTCGTCGTGGTCGTCGATGCAGTCGTCCCCTTTTCCTGTACTTTTTCGGACTGAATCGGCACAATTTGTGCAACTGACGCAACGGTTGGTGCAGTAGGTGGCTGTAGCAGAACGCCAGAAACTTGTGACGCTGACTGACCAGACAAATCTGATACTACTTGACCGTTGGACGACCCACCGGTTGGCAAATCTTGTGTTTTTTCCGTACCGTTCGAAGTACCCGGTTTCAGGAATGTGGGAGCACTTGGATTTAAAGAATTGGTCCCCGGACGTGTTTCATCTGGTGTGGGCACTTCACCGGAGTCATTTTCTTTCACGTCAACAGTCGCCATCACGCACAATAACGGGCGGCAGCACAGGGCGAGCACCAACAGGGCGCACAGCAGACGGCACATCGTCATCATCATGAGTGTGGTCGTTCAGTGGTGTGGAGCTGATCTGCACAGTGAGGGAAATGGAGAGCAACAGGGGAGACGAGAGGTGCGGCAGACACACACACAGAGAGCACACCACATGAGGAGAGGGCAGCAGCCAGGCATGCACCGTACGCCGCACACCACGCACGACACACACTCCAATCCACGGCAGCAGGCACACACACAGCCCTGCCGCAGCACCAACACACAGATGGAAGAGGGAGAAGCAAACAGGAGCGGCACACAAGGCTCCACCGCATGCACATACGGCGAGAGCGGTCCGTCGTGCCTGCACCCCTCACGGGGGGTACGCACACACACAAGAGGAGGTGCAGCGCACACAGCAATACGAAAGCAAAGTAACAATAAAAAAGGAGATCCCCGCACACCAAGAGAATTGTTGTTCCACGGGAAGTGCAGCCAATATTCATCACAAAAACAGTTCAGTTGCGTTTGGCCTTCCTTCATATTCAGCGCACACCACTTCATGCAGGCCTGGGAACCACTGCAGCAGCAGCACGCATACGTGACAATAAGACACAAAGGATGGGAGGTGGTGTAGAAGACCGCGGTGCTGCTGTCGCTATCGGCGGTGGTCGCTGTTCCTTTGTCATTGTTGGTGACTGATGTTGTTGTGAATTCTTCCGGCTGTTTGACTGGGAGTGATGTGAAAAAACAACTGGTGTCCTGACACTCCGTCAATGCCTTCCCTGTCCCGTCGGTTTCTCTGCTCGCCGCTGGAGTCGGCGGGACGCTGACAGGGCGCACAGCACCAACTGACTGAAATTGTTCTGCTGTGTTCTCGTCCCCAGTCCCACTGCACCAGATGCTGGGGGCGGTGCAGCGGTCATGCCAGAAGCACCAGCAATGGGTTGCGGTGCCGGCCGCATCAATCAATGGGTGCGTTTCCGAAAGCGACAGGAACATGCATCGACAGGGACTTCTGCACCGACGCTCGGGGTGGGGGAACAGTGGCGACAAACAGAACAGCGCGTGCCACCTCGGAAAATCCGCAGGGCGTATTGGCGCGGGCTGCGTTGTGGTTTTGCGGCGACGGAAATAAATGACGGTGCGAGTGGCATTCTCGTCGTACGTCCCCTCCGGCCACTCCTTGCAGTAAACCCATTGCCTGAGTGCATTGTATTACGCCTGAGAGACGACTTGAAAAATGTTCTTTCCTCTAAATGTATTGTACTCGCATGTGGCCACGGCCGCCCGCAATGCCTCCAGCGGATACACCTGCGATGCACACGGTCGACACATTCCACATCCACTCGTTGTGCGCCATCCAACACCATATTTTCCTTGGAGCTATGAACAACACCGGGCACACACTCCTTTTCGGCCGTCCACGGCATGCGCCTGCGGTGAGGATCCGGAGAAAGCCCCATTCCTTTTAGCCCAAAGTCATGGAGCTGCCGCCGTTAAGCGCGTCCCGGCGAGGGCAACAACAGCCCGCCGCAGCACTCACGAATGCCCACCTGTTGATTCCTGTGCAAAAAAAAAAAGACAATGGAGGAAAAAGCGTGCACAAATGCCCCGGCAAAAAAAGTCAGCACCAGTGGATGAACACTGAAGCCGTGAGTGCATGCTCCACCAATGTCCTTCCTTTTTCAACCGCCTTCTTAGTTGCATGGAAATGGCCCGCAACCGTACACGCAAAAAACAAAGGTAAAATGCAAGCAGCGCGGTCGTTGAAACACAAACACGCGCATCGTATGAAACAATTCTTGGAGAGGAACGGAATGCAGGAAGAAGTGCACACAATCCCCACAGACACCCGCAATCGTGTGTGTTTGTGTATCTCCCACTCTTTGGCCCTCGATGCGTTCCTTTGCGTGTCTCGCCCGTGAGTCCTACTGCCGTAGGGTGCCAAGTCCCTGCACAAACACACCTCAGGACGCGACAGCGAGATTTCCCCAATGACCACCCCACGGCCATACCTTTTGGATATCTCATGGACCGAGCGCCTCTCGCTGCAGGCCACACCACACAAAACAAGCAGCACAATGCGCTGAGGAGTTGTGAGGGCAATCGTCCCACCACCACCGCCACCCAGATCAGGATGATTCTCCCATTTGCCACCGCACCCTTGAAATGGCCCGGCGTTGTTCCCTCATGCTCCACTGCTTTGACCACCACTCGCGCCATTTGGCCCTATCACATGATCGCGCTGCGCCGATGCCAACGACAGCCCAATCCGCAGCGTCCTATTCCTGCCCGCCGTCTCCATCATCATACAGGCATGCTTCAGAAACGTATCCCCGTCCGTTGCGGCGTTGCTCGCAGAGGCGCTCGTGCTCCGTTCGCTCTGCGCCAACGCCGTGCTGTATCGTTGCAAGCTCCCGGCCCTCCTCGTCACATGCTCAACGTTCGCAAACAAATGAGCGTCGAACGTCAGTCCACCGTCTCGGATCAGCTGCTGCTTCTTGGCCTCTTTCAACTCGTCGGTGCTGCTCGCAGTCACAAGCAACAGGAGAAGACGCAGACGCACAGGCCGGGGCGTTGTGGTATCCCTCGTCAGGTGCCGCACGCCATCCAGGTTTTTCCTGAGGGGTTGGAGCCCAACGGCGATGTTTGTTCCACCTCCCGCACCTCCGCCAGTCGCTTCTCCCAGTACTGTGCCACTAGCGTCGCGCAAAAAATCGATGTGCAGCGACAGTCTGGCTTGCCTCTCTCGAAACTCCGGAGGAGCCCGCACCGCACTGCTCAACTCCGCAGGATTGGCCTTCGGCTCCACGCCCTGCGCCAATCCCGGGTGATACGCGTGGAGTTTTTTCAGCGCCACCGAAAGCTCCTCCACGCAATGCGCAAGAAAACAATGACGGTACGAGCACCAGAATGCATCTTCCTCACCAATTACTGCCGCTTCGAGTCCACACCCAGACGATTCCTACATGTCTGCTCATACACTTTCTTCCCCAGCGGCATCAGCTCATCAAACAGACACTGACATGTGCGTTGGTGCATCAGCGGCGTCACCGTTTCGAAGCCTCAATCAACGATGATTCGCACCGGGTTGCCGCGGCTGTCGGCGCCCCTAAGCAAAATCCGGCTCGTCGTGGCAGTGCCTGGCGAGCCCTCAAAAAAAGTCCCGGCAAACCCATGGCAGATGCTGCCACTGTTTTGGTGGCGAATAAAAGGCACACCGTTGTTCATGGCGTAAAAAGCCGCCACAATAAGTGACACAGCAACGTCCAAAACGGACTCTCAATTCGGAAGCAACAGCAGCTGAGAAAACCCATTCTGCATGCTGAGGTGGAACACCAGCACCTCAGGGGCAGCAAAGTCTAACATAATGTCCTTCAAACACATCGCCCTCGGCGCTATCCGAGCCTACACCAGTTGCTGAGGACTGCGATGCGGGGTGCACCCCAACGCAAAGATGTGTGCATCCCTGTACGGGACCTTTGCCATCCAATCCTCAACCACGCGGCTCACAGACGCATCCTCCACGGAAAAAAAGCAGGGCGCAGGGCTACTCATAATCGGCTACCGTGGTGTCATGGGATCCCCGAGCGGCGTCACGCCGTGCTCCATGAGTTCATGGACACGCAGTGAGCAGTTTAGCACAGCCGCAGCATGGGCATCGCAAAAAAAAAAACTTTAAACTATCCATAAAAGACGTCAAGCATCTGATGGAATATATGATCCCGCACACAACCACAAACGCCATTGCTGGGCCCACGCGGCTGCCCGCTTCCGTCGGCCTTGCTCGCACCAACCCGCCCCGCATACTATGTCAAGTAGAAGTCACACAGACAATGCGCTTGGATATGCGTGTGCGCACATTTCACTCGCACCGGTGTGTGTGTGTGTGCGTCTCAGAAAACCTAACAAATACACAAGCAATGCCATACAACCATACGATGGCCCAAATCGGCAATCAACACGGGAAGAGCTGTGTGCATCGAAAATACAACCAATCTCAAACACAAAGTCAAACAGAGCGGACACGGCACATGCATATGGAGAACGGCACCCATTGAGATGGATGTTGTTCTATTGGGCATCCAATGCTGAGTGCAGGCCACGCAGGAGGAAGCACAGTCCCCTTGCAGCGCAACGCCGACCACACCGCAAATCGATAGTGCGTTGGCACGGCAGCAGCAGAGGCAAGCAGAAGAAGCAGCGGACAGGGACAAGCAGCAGCAGCAGTGTCATTACCGGGAGTCGGAGGCGTGTCCTGCTCGCCGTCCGTCACGCTGCTTCGATCCCTGCCGCCGAGAGAAGATTCTCGCGGTCTGTCGGGGCATCCTGGCCGGATCCACTTCTCCTTCGTCGATGGACGCTTCTGAGGAACAGCCGTGTCTACATCCTTCGGTGGTGTGCCGCGGTCGGTCTCAATGCTCTCCGCAACGGGGACGGATGCCCCCGTGGCAATCCTTCTTCAGTAGATGCCGGTGAAACCGTCCTGCTCCAAACGCCCTCTTCTCGCCGTCCCACGGAACCACTGGAAGTAGGCTACCGCTGGTGCCAGATATCGTGCACACCTCCGCGTGGTCACGGCAAATGACGTTTCCCTCATCGTTGGTCGAGTGGCCCACGCAATCGTCGCTCAGTCCGTGCATGGAACCAACGGACGTTACCGCTTTCAGCCAGTTCCAGATGCACCTGCATGCCGAGGCACCTCAATGCCGCATGCATGGCAGCACTGAAATATGTCTTCTCCGGGTCCCTCGAATCCGTCGTGCTGGTGGGAAGCGTGTCCAGACACCACGAAGAGGGCTCATCCCCAGGCATCGCAGAGAAATATTCTCCCCTCCAAATAACAGCCTCAATATCCCTCACATTCACTGCGGAGTCAGTGATGGGGAAACTGTCCATCGGGCGTTTTGCTGACATTTCATGGATACTCCGTCTACACGCAACCGCTGGAATGCAAATCCGACGCGCAGCGTCTGGCAGAAACGCCCAATGCGCAGAGCATGTGGCGATATTCACTCATGTTCAGTGCGGAGCACTTCCTCTGCAGCAGCCGGAACCCACAATCGGTGCCATCCGCTCATCCCTCGCGTGGCGCTGCGACCAGTGCGACTCCAGCGTCCTCCCGTCCCCGTCGCCATCCTGCAGCTCCATGCCGTCAATGTCGTTGCAGTCGTGGTGCTCACTCGTGGGCATCGTGGAAGTCGCCGAGTCCACCACCACCAACAGCGCCCTGCCACGCACACCGGCAACATTCCCCACCATACTGCAGTTCGCCAAGTGCGGGCAGGTGCACCCGAAAGCATGGGCCATCAGGTGCGCGGCGAGGCGTCCATGAAATAAAACTGCCGGGTAAAGTGCATGGTGCCAGCGACTGGACGGCCATCCTCCAGCGTGACGCACGGCAGTGCCCACACACCGCCAAGCGCCGCAGCCACGCACTGCACCATTTCAGAATTGGCAACACCAGTGGAACGATGCTCATCAGGCACCGCGAACCGACTGCAAACGCTGCTCGTGGCAAATGAGGACACAGACAGCGGACCCTCCAGTGGCCGGACGAGCAGACGATCCGCATGCGGGTTTACAGCAGCAGGGATAGCCTCCTCGGCAAGGATATTACCGTGTGCAGAGGATATAACGTCATCCTTACAGTGGCGATTGTCATTCAATAAATTCATTGCGTGAGATCAGGAGAAGACGCAGTCCTTCCTGATGTCACACGGGTCTGTTTTTGACGTCTTAATGCGGACGGGCACCCATGGACCCTTCCAGACGCCGCTGCACACCTGCAATGCGTCCAGCGCCCTGAGATGCATTTTCCCCACCGTAAACGAGATAAACCTCGCTGTCGGTACGCACCACATCATCACGAAATAAGGAATACTTCAGGATGAAAGCAGAACATCCGCCGACAAATCACATCGCACAGATCATCAATAGCAGCGCCAGAAGCGATGCAGACCGTGGGGTTAACGTGGATCAACTGCCGCATGCCATACGCCAAAGACAATCTTAGTGGCTTTACAAGAATACAAGAGACTGGCACTTCCTCAACAAAAACGAAAACATATATAAAAAAGAAAAATCCAGTGACCGCATCCAAACATGCAGCCAATCAGAAAGTGCAATGGGTGCACTCAACCACAACAAAAGTGAAACAATAAAAAAAAAACCAAAAAGCCGAAGCATGGGACGACCAGCGCACACACTCTCATTGCTCCCGCAAAGCAAAACACACACACAGGGAGAGAGAGAGAGAGGTCGCCCACTCAATGCAATAAAAACAAAACAGAAACAGTTACGGTGCTCCGCCCATGCAGCCAGGCAGGACGGCAGCGGTGCGTGTCGTGCAAAAGAGAGCACCAACGGGCCTGCATGGGTGTGCATGCAATATATACAATGGGCACATTATGTGTGTGCCTCGTGGAGTGAGGTGACGGTGAGGGGTTAAGACAGATTATTGAGGACAATCGTAAGTGTATCATCAATTACGCTTAGGTGTCGTGTGCCGTTAGGACTGATTCTTCTATTCATGGTCGAATAGGTTTGTGTTCTCTCAAATTCCTGTAACTTTAATATTAATGGAGGGAAATGGAAGAGGAAGTCTTTTTGTTATCATGCAGGCCGAGGCACTTTCTGTGCGCAGCTTGTTTTTGGTTGCTTTCCCATTTCTCGGTCCACTATCGACATTTTGGTGACAATACTTTGCTACAAGGTGCGGCGAATAAAGGCAGCTCAAAATCACACGCCTTGACTTGGGAGCCGCAACGGAAACATGAGTTTTTGGAGTCTTGCGGGATACAGGCATCCTTTTCCCACGTGGTGTCAGCAGAAAACCCTACAGACGGTATATCTCGTGGTCGCGTGTTTACACTTCAGGACTTGGCGAAGGGAAGCGGCGGGGTCTTGTGGCAGGAGGAGTCCAAAGTTTGCCACTTCGTGAGTTATAATATTTCTATTACTAACAAAATACAACGTGTCATGAGAGTGGCAATCCGAATATATATCCTTGGAGCAGACAATGAGGAGGTGGCGAGCCCACGGCCTCTCCATTTAACTTTTCTTTTCATCCGTCTTGTTTGAGTTCTTTAGATCATTTCAGGATCCGGCCAGCAGCCCAGCCCAATATTGCTTTGTATAAGGGGTTGTGGGTTGTTAGTTCTGCCACTGGGACGTTTGGCTTGTAGCAAACTGCGGTAGGCGATTAATAGCCATTTGCTTCTATACGAGCACCTTTGAAGGGGTGTTTGTTCCCTGGTTGTCGGAGCTTTTAGTGCGTGCGAGACGTCGGCGTTTGCTCGTTTATTTTCTATTATTTATTTATTTATATTATCGTGAGGCGCTGTTTTGCTCGATGGGGCGCAGTGCTGGGAAGGAGAACTGTTTGCGCAACCTGGCGTCACGCCGTGCGATGCGCTTATTGGGAGAACAGCGGTTCTGCTGAACAAATGTTCAACTTGACGGCAAAATACTTTTGTCGGGATGCCGGAGGTAGAAAAAGATATGCTTAGCCCAACACCTGAAAAAGAGTGGCACCATCATTTCGAGTAAAATCCGCTTTTGCTTCAGAATTTATGACCATGAGGGTGTAATTTTTTCTTCGACAAATATGGAAATGAAAAGCGACATTGTTGAACTCAACAAGAGTCCTTTAATTGTGTAGCTCCTTATTGCATTGTTTCTCGGCAGCGGGGGATCATCGTTCCACCGTGCTAGCTCGGTGGCATGGCGTGTCGTGTGCGTTTCACGCCCTCTCCGGGGCCGGGACCTCCTTTTACGTTTCCACTCGGCAGGGCGGACGTGCTCGAAGACGGTGGCCGGCTTGTGGGTCATAGAATTTATTTGGAAAAAAAAAAAAAAAACACGATGAACAAGCAACAGAAATGCAATGGACCCCTATTTAGCACTCGATTCTGGAAATTTACATTGCGTTCGACTGATTTGGGCGGTTGTTTTATGGAAGTTGTCTTGGCGATACGAGCTTGGGTTTCTTGCACGTGCCGCATAATTGAGGAAGGGGCGTGTGGAAATTTATTCTTTCCCGATCTTATATAAATCGTTACCAGAAGCATGGCTTTTTCAAGGCGCGGATCCACGTTGTCTGCCGATGCAGCCGATGAGAGGCGACACGCACATGGAGTCCGCTGGAGAAACAACTTTTGAATTGATTTCAGGCCGTTTTTCACACACCGAGTAAATTTCGATCTTTTTTCTCCTGCCCATAGATGCGGGTTTCTGCGAGAGACTTTTTCTGTAATTGAATATCTATATGGGTGATGAAATCTTTTTTCCATCGCACCCCGCTATTTCCTTTGTCCTATATATATGGAGAAAGAGAGAGAGGGAGGCTCTGTATTTAGTTTACGAATGGGAATGCGAACTGGAAAAGAAGATACTGTGACTTTATTTCTACGAAGTCCTCACAACCTTATTATTACTGCATGGTTTATTCTCCCTTTCCTGAGAAGCTTCCTTCTACCCTTTAGGGGAAAGCATACAATCAAACATAACATGAACGAAATTATTACTCGCTTTTTTAGTTGTTCCCCACACTGTAAGCCTGAAGTTCTGGGCCGCATCCTTCATGACGTCGAGAATTTGTGTAACACCTTCCATTTCTACTGTCGTGACGCCACTTGGGGAGTGACACAACAGGAAAAACTTTGCATCTATGGTGGGCTTCCTATTACTATTAAGAAAAGCAACAGTGACCACACTTCTTTAACCCCAGACAGCCGTGAGCAGGCGCCACCACATCGTTATGTCTTGCCCTTGCAGATATGGCTGACGCACCTGTACCCCATTGAGTTTCCTCTGGTGTTTTTCCTCAGCGCGGAACGAGGCTGCAGGATAGCGGGCAACCACAAATACGTTGATGCCACCGGACGTTGTCACACGCCGGAGCTAGCAGCATGGCATCCAGTTTCATCCTCACTTTGTGATGTCTTCAAGAAGCTGGGCCAGTTGCTGTCAGCTGAAGGCTTAATTCCGCTTTGTTTTGGTGAAGAAGGCGTCAGCTCACCATCAAAAGGCCATGCGACGGCAGTCTCACAGCGATTGTGTCATGGATTAGAAAATGGTGACGATGATAAACAGACGGATGAGCATGAGAGGTGCGTGGTGTGCTTTTCTCCCAAGGAAACGGTGCTCGTTCCGTGTGGACATTATTGCTTATGCGATGCATGCGCAACAAATGTGACTCATTGCCCTCTGTTTCGTGGGTCGGTCAAGTTCCGTCAGCGTGTGTTTTCATGACAGTGAAGGGGTCGTCTATTTGAAGAGAGAGACAAAAGCCGAGACGCCACAAAGTGTTATTGGAAGTTATTCACGCAGTGAAACGATCCCAAATGGCAATGGCACACCAGTAAAAAAAGAGAAAACATGCGCAGTAATATGTTGTTTTTGTCCATTGAAGCCTTGACAATTGCAAAGGGTCTTCCCTGAATTTCTCTCAATCTCCTTTGGTGTAACTTGGATTTTATTGTTCTGCATTCATTTGAGGCAAAACAACAGTAGACCGCTAAAGCATCGTTTTTATTTTAGTTTATGCCAAGCATTTGGACCGCCCCAATCGCATTGCCACCTGCAACCAGCGTCTCTGGGAGGTGGTGGGCTGGTGACGAGACGTCCCCGCCGCCCGGGCACACGCGCAGCACACGTGTCCTCCTATGAGAGGGCGGTGTTTGACACGGAATGGGGCCGACATGATGGCACCGCGCCTCTCATGGGCAGAAGCGCCGCGGCGAAATGAAACAAGGAGGGGAGACGCGGAAAAGAGGGAAGCGCGGCGGCCAGGCAGAATGAAAGAAAAAGCCCTTACGGCGATGGAACGCCCCGCGAGCGGGAGGACAAAGGCCGTAACGGGCCAAGTTCCCTCCTGCGGCGCGGCCATTTGTTCCACCCGTGCCACAAGGTGTCGCAAAACGATTTTTGCTGGCGGATCTCACGAGCAGCTGGAGTTATAAAAGTGTCCTCAAACAGCGCCCACCGAAGCCCTCGCGGAGAAGTTATAGGAACCGCCCCTGATGAGAGTGTCTTCACGAAGAACCTCCTCATTCATCGCCCAGTTTTCCCGCCCGGCTATGCCGATCCCGCGGACAACGATTCCGACGGTAGCCACAAGGGAAAAAAGCAGATTTACTTTCAATTTGGGTTGGCAAGAAAATGTCCGTCACCCCAAACTTCTCCACTGCAGCACCACCAAACTCCCACAGCCGCCGATTTGGGTTTCCAGAACATCGTCTGTTCCGACGCCGTGGGAGTGCGTGTGTGCTATCTGCCTCTCTCTGCCGTTGCTTTCTTTGGACGCTCTTGTGCCACACAGCTGCTCTACAGGTATAGGCGCTGACAAACACACAAGCACATGTAAATACGCACACACGCAGACACACACAAACACACGCCACGTCGTACATGCTTTGGAGCCGCGTGAACGCTGAAAGCGCACGTATGCACAATATTTTGGCTGCGGCGGCCCTTGCGAGGAGGGAGGACGTGGGCCCGCGGTATGTCTTTTCGACGCGTTGCGGGTGTGTTGTTGGCGGCATGCAGCCAGTGAGTGGTGTTGAGGGTGCCTTGGGCAAGTGTGGATTGATTGGGTGGTGTGTCATTGAGGGTGCCTGGGGTACGTGCGTATCGCCTCCTGTGCAGCAGCTGCACGTGCTGCTGTGTCTCTTTTGCTGCTCATCGGCCGATGTGGGATTCGTCGGTTATGCGGGATGATGTGCGCCTGTGGCGGTCGAGCGGGTGCGTTGGAGGGAAAAGCATTAAAGGACTGGCGGCAGCGCGCGGGTGCTGCGAAGGGCCGTTGTGCTTGTTTGCCTCCCGCTGGTTGCTTTGCTGGGTGTGGGCGTCGCTCGGTGTGTGCACACGCGTGACGAATAACGACACACCCGCCGTGACTCCTGCTGCTGGTGGTGGCAGTCGCAGTGTGTTCCCGGTGCACTGTTCTTCCTCCTCTTTCCGTGTGTCTGTGTGCGTGAGTTGTTGTTGTTGGGAGTGACTGCGGCGGGGATGATGGTGCCACTGACTGTGGATGGATGGCGGTGCTTATTCTTTCACCCCTTTTTATTAGCCTGTTTTTTGCTCTATATTGTTCTTACTTCATTCACTCGCACAAAGGAGGAATTTACGACCAAGCGCTAAACGCTACCGTGAAATTCGAAGGCACTGAAAGGATCAACAGTACACACACCGCCCACACACACATATTTCTATGCTCTCACGTGTTTCTGCAGTGAAGGCACCCCGCACACACAACCGTCGCCGCGTGACCGGATCCAGCGGAAGGAGGAGGGAAGGAAGAGAGGGCGAGCAGCGGAGGCCCAACATGTCCCGGCGTGTGTTTACTTCCGCGGTACTGTTCCTCCTCGTCGTGATGATGTGCTGCGGCACTGGTGGAGCTGCATCCAGTAAGGACACGTCGTCAGCTTCAGGATCTTCACCGGAGAAATATTTTTTTTGGAGAGATAAGAACGGAGGAGAAACAGTGAGTTCGTTACGTGTTCCAGTTCTTGTTGAGATGGATGGTGGCGTGTTTGCCGTTGCCGAGGCGCAGTTGAAGGAGGAAGGAAGCAATTTCTTTACTGGGATTGCCTCGGAGCTCCTGGAGTGGACCGATAAAGAATCAAACGAATTGGATACAACTAAACTGAAGACACAAGTACTGGAGGAATGTCAGTTTGAACCAGGGAAGTGTCCTTCCCCAAAAGGAGCTCAGGATGCTTCCCAAAGCCGGACAAAAGTACGTGTCAGCCGGCCAACAACAGTTGTGAATGGGAGTGATATTTACATGTTTGCTGGAACCTACAGTTTTGAAGTTAAGGCAGCTGCTGGTAACACAGCTGCAGCAGCTAAATGGGAGCTTTTGGTGGCTGTGGGGAACGTCAGTAATGATGGAAGCAGCGGCAAAAAAAAAATTTATTGGAAAGACGCTTCCGTTATCCCGTGGACTGATTCTGAAAAAGAACACGAGTCCTTGACACGGCGGATTGGCGGCGGCGGATCGGGTATTCAGATGAAGGACGGTACGCTTGTGTTTCCCGTGGAAGGCACGAAGAAGGATGGAAACGCCGTTTCGCTGATATACTCCTCAGCCACTGAGAGTGGGAAGCTGTCGAAGGGGATGTCTGCCGATGGCTGCAGCGATCCCTCCGTCGTGGAGTGGAGGGAGGGAAAACTCATGATGATGACTGCGTGTGATGATGGCCGCCGCAGGGTGTACGAGTCCGTTGACAAGGGGGAGGAGTGGACGGAGGCGCTCGGGACACTCTCGCGCGTGTGGGGCAGCAAAAAGGTCGGAAGTGAGAAGGCCGTTAGGAGCGGGTTCACTACAGCGAAGATTGAGGACAGGAATGTGATGCTCGTCACTCTGCCGGTGTATGCCAATAAGGCTGATAAAGAAGTAAATGTAAAGGGCAGACTCCATCTTTGGCTGACGGACAATACGCACATTGTTGATATTGGGCCGGTATCCGTGGAAGGAGACGATGAGGTTGCCGCCAGCTCCCTGTTGTACAAAAGTGGAGGTAATAATGAGTTGATTGCACTGTACGAGAAGAAGAAGGGCGATGAAGAGAAATCACTCGGTATGGTGTCTGTGCGTCTGACTGCGCAGCTGAAGCGGGTGAAGGATGTGCTGGCGACGTGGAAGAAAGTGGACGAACGTGTCTCCAAGCTGTGCCCCTCTAAAAATCCTGCGAATGATCCCTCAACTGGCAATGGCTGCAGCGCTGTTAAGATCACGACTGGGCTGGTTGGCTTTTTGTCCAAAAACTTCTCTGGTAACACATGGAGGGACGAGTACCTTGGGGTGGATGCCACAGTAAAGAAAGGAACGAATGGAGTGGCAACAGGGTATGCGGATGGTGTGACGTTCCGGGGAGCGTGGGTGGAGTGGCCCGTTGGCAAGCAGGGGGAAAACCAGCTGTACCACTTTGCGAACTACAACTTCACTCTTGTGGCGACGGTGTCCGTCCACGGTGAGCCGAAGGGAGATACCCCCATTCATTTGATGGGTGCGACGATGAATGACAATAAGAATCCTGTGCTCCTGGGACTGTCGTATGACAAAGAGGGGAAGTGGCAGGTACTGTGCAGTGGCGGAACGACCAAGGAACTCCGCAGTAATTGGGAGCCAGAGACAACACACCAAGTGGCCATTGTGCTACGGAACGGCAAACAGGGCTCCGCGTACGTCGATGGTAAGCGTGTGGGAGATGCGTCATGTGAATTGAAAAGCACGGATTCGAAAGGAATCTCCCACTTCTACATTGGAGGGGATGGAGGCAGCGCAGGGAGCAAAGAAGACGTGCCTGTGACCGTGACGAATGTCCTGCTGTACAACCGCCCGTTGGATGACAGTGAGATCAGCGTCCTCAACGCAAACAAAATTTCTATTCCAAAGCTGACAGGTCTGAAAACATTGGCGGCAGGAGCAACGGGTGTCGGGACCGCTCGCCACTTTGGGGCACATGGTGATGGCAGCACTGTTTGCGGAGGCGGACTGCTGCCGCTGCTCCTTCTGCTTGGATTGTGGGGGATTGCCGCTTCTTGAGGAGTGTGTGGCCTCTGCGTGGAACACCTCTGCACAAAATTACTTCCCCATGGGAACAAATTTCACTCATAAATCTTTTTTTTTGCGTATTTTAAATTTATTTTTCTTTTTGCTTCTTTTTGGTTGATTTTACTTTTTTTTTTTTTTTTTCTTTTCACTCCCCCATCTCTTCTCTTTTTTGCTTTTGGGGGCAGTCACTATGGACACGTTTTTTCTTTTCTACTCTTCCCTCTTTTAATTGTTTCTTCTGCACTCTTCCTGTGAGGGGTGCCGTGTGTTTCCCGCCCAACTGCTCCACTCGCACACCCACCGACACGCTCATGACGACGGCCCTGTGCGCCTCGCCTGCTGCACGCATGAGGAGGGGCCGCGACGAACGGCGCGCCGAGGGAGCCGTGACGTGTAGGCGTGCGACGAGGGCCTGTGAGGCGGAGCACACATTTCTTTCCCTCTTGTTTTGTTTTTATTGCGGCCAGGGCGGGCAGACACCCGCAGCGCCACACACACACAGCCACACCCTGCCGCCGTGATTTTCTTTTCTTTTATTTTGCTTTGCGTGTGCATTTCACGCGCTGGCAGTTCCGTCAGCATTTCTCTCCCATCCGATGATTTTTTTTCTTTTGCTGCGCTCACTCTCCCGATGGAGTGACGCGACTCCCGTCATGTCTGCGTGCTTCTCTCAGTCCCCACACACACACGAGTGACTGTGCTCTGCGGGCCGCACTCACACGCCGATGAGAGGGCTGAGGGGAGCAGCAACACGCAGATGACCCCATGAAATATAAACGATGTGCGGACACATGGAGGGTCAGACGGTTGAAAGACACTTAAATATCTTTTAATTTTGTTTTTGGACAAAATATGCAGACAATTTCTGGAGCAGCACGGTAGTTGGGTGCTTTTTTTGTGTGTGTGCTTTTTTTTTTTTTTTTTTTCTTTTTTATTATTTGGGTGTAGCCGTAGTAGAGGACGACTTTTTTCAAAAAAAAATTTTTTTTGTTTTAAATAAATCTTGTGTGAATTGCCGCTGCTTGGGCTGCAGTGCAGTCATGAGTTTGAGCGGCGTTCTTGTTGTCTCAGCCGTGCAACTCCGCTGTACATTTTATTTTGTGCGTTCTTTTGCATTTGTTGCTCTTTTTTTTTTTCTTTATACTTCATTGCTTTGTGTTTCTGCAGGCACACACACAAGATGCACATTGCAGTGGGTTTGAATGCTTCTTTTGCAGTGCATGCTGGCAGTTGTGTGTGGCGGCTGTTGTCTTCTTCCGTGGCCATGAGGAGAAGGGAGGAGAGGGAGTGCGCACCCCGAGTCCCTTTCCTGCGGGTGTGGTGCACCGCGTGTGACTGCGTTGAGTTGGGCTCCGTGTTTCATTGAGGGCGGGATGGCAGGAAATTTTGGTGCCGCGTCATGGATGGATGAGGGTGCACTGTCGCGTGTGGCTGTTGTGGTGGGTGCTTGCTCCGTGTGTGTGTGGCGGCGGCTGGGAGTCCTGGACATGTATCTGGTGATGTGGATTCGATGGTTGTGCCGGTGGATGTGTCGTGTGCTCCGAGTGACGGCAGCCTGAGGTATCGCGTGCCTGTGTTTGTGTGTGGGAGTGGAAGAAGTGTTCTGTTGCCAGTGCTGAGGCTCAGTGTGAGAATTATACTTTCAGTGGCTTTGATGTGCGCATGCATGGCAGGAATGGTGAGCTGGGTGCTGTGTGCCATGTGGCCGATGCGGTGCACACATGTAGCAACTGTGCTGCCAGCTGTGCAACGAAGGAGGAAGGGGCCACCGTTGCCTTCACGATGAATGTGCCGTCACATAAATACGCCGGCCCTTATGAATTGTGGTGGCGTCAATTTTCTCCCGATGGAACCATCCATCCGCCTGCACGGAGCGGCGATGCTGACCAGACGGGCATCTGTCAGTTGCCGCCGCCCCGTGAAGGGAAGGATGACACAAAATCTGGCGGGACAACTGCGCCGCAAGTTAATGCTGAGCCGTCACGTCAACACGAGGATTGGCGACAGTCTGCGGCGGCTGACGTACCCAACACCGTCGATTGGAGTCCCGCATCCAACACGGTGACCAGCACGCCTAGGACGAGGCCTGAGTTTGCCAGCAATCCGAACGAAATGATGGTCCCGAATGCATCCAAGAAGAGGCTTTTCTTTGCCTATGGTTTGAAAATATTAGTGGCGTCGAATGGTTCCGGGATCATGTCTGTCACTTATGGCGGCAGGGAACACGTTGCTGCGGTTAACACGGACGAGGTGAGTGAGCACAACGCCACTGGACACAAATCTCTCGTTTCAGAAAATGGCGTTGCAGGCAGTGGATTTGTTGCTGAGGGTGATGCGGACGGATTGACTCAACGCAATGCCTCTGGACACGAAAACCCCAATTACGAGAATTCACCGCGCAGTATTCCGGAAACGGTGTGAGTCCCGACGACTGCTTTGCCGTGCTCTACGACGCGAAATTGACACTGCGAGAGTTAACTGTTGACAGCACTGTGCGTGTGTGTGTTGGGAATGGCTGCTTCTTCTGGGTTTGTGTGGATTTGTGGCGGTATTGTGAGCCGAAGAGTGTGGAATTGCGACTCCTCACGGAGAACATGTGCCGCGTTGCATGCGTGTTTTCTTTTATTATTTACGTTTTACTGTTGGTTTTGTTGTT
>NW_001849571.1:555527-557916 GCF_000209065.1 Trypanosoma cruzi | reverse complement strand
TGGTTTTGTTGTTTTCCTGGAATGATACGTATCCTTGCTGTTCCTTTATTTAATGGTCGGTTGCTGCACACTGTCATGAGTGACGTGTTTCTCCTCTTTGTTTTGTTTTTTTGTTGCCCACACGCGGTGCCGGCCTCATTGCTGTGCGTCCCACGGACTGCACGAAAGGAGGATTGGAGGAACAGGCCGGATGCCGCAATGAAGTGTGAAGGATGTTGTGTGGGCTGGTGGAACAGCAAGATCTCTTTTAAATTTATTCAATGGAGGCAATATATGTATACACAAACACATGCTCTTATTTTGCCGCTTGGCGCATGAAATAAACGTCCTGCCGAATAAATTTTATTTATTTATTCCGGGATTCCTGCCGGACACTCGACTCTTTTCTTGTTTTTATTGCTTAACTTCTGGTTTGCAGGGCGGTGTGCAAGTTCTGCAATTGTACTGATTTCCTCTGCCTCGACGTGCGTGCTGCTCCTGCTGCTGTTTGTTACTTTGGCTGTGTTACTTTTTTCTCTGCTTACTTCTGCTCTGCGTTGACGGGGAGTTATTTTGTGCTGAAGGCTGCACGCAAGTGACAGGAGTGATGATGATGACCGGCCGTGTGCTGCTGGTGTGTGCCCTCTGCGTGCTGTGGTGCGGTGCCGGATGGGTTTATGCGAGAGAATTCGAGAACAACGCACTGGGTGGCTGCATGGCGTCGGGAGCGTTGGGTGCTAGTTGGTACCATATGCCCAGCGGATGTGATAAAGCTGCGCTTACGCCGCCCTTACGGTCAGCACTGCCTATTCCTGCTATAAAGGCTGAAGCTAGTGAGGATGATGTTCCTCTTAGGGAAGAGGATGATTCAATTTCAACTTCAGGTGCAGTTGTTGGCACCGCCATGCCTGGTGAAAGTGACGGTGCTGCTCTTGTCATTCAATCTGGTCCCCCTGCTGGTGGTGTTGCTCCAACGACCCCCAGCGGTGGGTCATCCACCCAAAACATGGAATCTCAGCGAGCCGTTCAGCATTTAGAACCAACCGATCCTGCGGCGTCCGTATTGCCCAAAGTGGAAGTACCGGGGGAGCCAATGCCCATTGCAGAAGAAAGCCTTTCTAATACACAAGATAGACCAGAAATTCGAGTTACTGGTGAGGATAATACTGAACGCGAGAAACTGCGGAGTGCTGTGGATACGGGAGACCGTTTCAGCGACCAACCAAAAGAACCAACGCCGCCATTGAAAACAACACCACAATTACAACCAACAACACCAGTACCGCCACCGTCGTCAAAAGCATCAACAACGGAATTATCATCAGGAGAGGGAAATCCACAAGCAGCAACAACAGACACGCAGACTCCAACACCAACAATTGGAAAGACGACAACGTCAGAAACCGCAACGGACTATAAAGCACCTAAAACTCCTTCAAAGGATGATGAGGCAGAGCAACACAGTAAAGAGAGGGTCCCATCGGATTTGATGAAGAATACAGCCAACGGCCATCCAGCAGACACAACAGCATCATCCATCCCTACAATTGGCAGTGGTGATGTTCAGAGAAATGCGGATAAGAACGGCAATGATGCTCAACGGCCTGACACAAAAGGAACACACAACGACCCCGCAGCTGTTAATACCAACGATACTCTTACAGCCAGTGTGGCAGCACCACAAACAACAGAAAGACTTGCCGATGCCAAAACAAATCATACGGTGACACCTGGCAACAGTGACGGCGGCACCGCGGTCTCCAACACCACCTCCCCTCTTTTGCTTCTTCTTGTTGTTGCGTGTGCGGCTGCTGCTGCGGTGGTGGCCGCGTGAGAGTGAGGGAGAGAGAGCCGTGCACCGCCCGCACACACACTCGTCTTTCACCCACTCTCTGTGTGTGTCCCCTTGCATGGACTCTCGCCCTCACCTCACCCCACGAAGCACACACATAATGTGCCCATTGTATATATTGCATGCACACCCATGCAGGCCCGTTGGTGCTCTCTTTTTTGCACGACACGCACCGCTGCCGTCCTGCCTGGCTGCATGGGCGGAGCACCGTAATTGTTTCTGTTTTGTTTTTATTGCATTGAGTGGGCGACCCCTCTCTCTCTCTCTCCCTGTGTGTGTGTTTTGCTTTACGGGAGCAATGAGAGTGTGTGCGCTGGTCGTCCTACGCTTCGGCTTTTTGTTTTGCTTTTCATTGTTTTGTGGTTGAGTGCACCCATTCCAGTTTTTTATTTATTTTTGGCATGCGTTTACTGCGGACGTTTGAAATTGTCTTTTGTGTATTATTATACTGTTTCTTTCTTGTTGGGAGAGTGTTACCCTCTTCTCTCCCTGTGACGCTACTGTTTTTTTTTTTTTTTTTGACATACGCCATGCGTCCGTTGATCCACGTCAATCTGC
>NW_001849571.1:514887-555427 GCF_000209065.1 Trypanosoma cruzi | reverse complement strand
CGGCACCGCTTTTTGTGCTGTTTGTGATGATGTCTGCGCTGTGATTTGTCGGCGGGTGTCTCGCTGTCAGCCTGACGTATCCTTCGTTCCTTGACGATTTGTTGCGTACCGACGGTGCGTGGGCGTCTCTGGTGATAGTGAAGGACGCGTGCCTCAGAGCGCAGGATGCGTCGCGGGTGTGCGGCGTCGTTTGCAAGAACCGATGTGTGCCCATCCGCATCCAGGCGTCATCAACGGACTGTGAGGACAGCATAAGGCACTGCGGCTTCTTTTGGTGTTGCGCAAAGAATATATTGGACGGTGCTTTTGTTTTCAATCTTTTGCAGCTTTTGTGGGAGAAGGTGGAAGGTTGAGGGCATTGGGACTGAATTCCTTTGAGTGGCTGCGCTCCGTTGACTTGCGGCCAGTCGTGGCACTCTTTTGGGGTTTGGCCGCCCGTCCCTTTTGTTTACTTCCCACCGCAGCATGTGGATAACACTGATGTTAAGAACATTTGTTTGACGGGTGTGGGCTGCTGCCGTGCGTGGTGCGTGGACTATGTGATTGTGTGGGGAGGTGCGTTGGGGTGACGAATACTTCTGTTTGGCGTGTCGCGGTGTGTCGGAATGATGTTCGGATGACATGGGAAGGGTGTTGTTTGTAGTTTGTGTGTCTTCTCTGGTGGAGCCGACATGTGTGCGGGATTGTGGCATTGCTGGCTGACGGTTCCACGTCACTTTTCGGCATTCCTGGATGTGCTGAGGAATGACGGCTTGCGACCAGCGTGTTGGTGCTGCTGGTGGGAATAAGTGCATCGGGAATAGGCCGTTTTCTCTTTTCCGTGCTGGAGCCGATGAACTGGCACGAGGGCACCGGCTGCAGGCTGCCTGCCAGCACGTGTGAGCAGCGGATCCATGCACACACCGACGCTCATCGTAAGAGCTTGTGCGATCACAGTGGCCTTTGTGGCGTGCTTTTGTGGGCGTCAGCCCATCGAAGAATGTGTGAAGCAAACGGCTGACTGCACACGAGGAAAATAAGTGCGTGCACTGTGCCGTGTTTCAGCGTCGATGGCAGGGCGGCAGGAAGCCCGTGCTGGCAACTGAGATCTTTGCGTCGCGAGGGATGTCGGTGTTGATTTTGGATCGTCGAGGGTGAAGTGATTTTGCTGCTGCCCGTGTGTGTGGCCACTCCGGCAGAGGGCGGACACAAAAGGGAGGGATGCAGGCGCTGCGTGTGTGTGTGCAGGTGCCATGCAACAACGTCACAACAAACATGCTGCGACTCGGTGACCCTCACATCGTTGTGGTCCTCACGAACAGCCCAGGCACGGCCCACACCGATGCACTTAGTGGACGGAGTGAGGCATCTTTTGAGGCGCAGCAGGGAACAGGATGTGTTGACGCAGCCACGACGTGCATGGAGTGTCACGATGGCACAGTCGGCTGTGGCTGGTGGAATATTTACTTCTCGGAGGCAACAGAGAGAGAGAGAGAGAGAGCTGCTCCTGCTGCTGGCGTCGTTGCTGCCTTTTGTTGCCTCCCATGCCGATTAATGTCTGTCCGCTGATCATGGGTGGTGTGCCTCCACTAGTGACGTCGTCTGCAGGCATTTCACAGCACCAGTGAAACACACATCACGTCGCATGCTTTGGCTGTGGATGTGGTGTCGTGAATGCAGCCGGCATTATTTTGCCCGACTCCTTTTCACTGCTTTGCGACGAATAGATGCGTCGCCGCCCGAGTCATTCACTGCAGCTCCGTGTGTTGTACTGCCAGCACAAGACTCTCTTGTTGTCTGACGCCTGGCTGACAGTCAAACACCACTGCGTTGGGACATGCAAGGATGTGGACTGCCGCTCACGGTGTTGGGCACCGCTGTTTGGATGCGGCGGCCACACGAGCGGATGTATTGTGGCACAATCAAATGCGTGAAATACGCGGAATCACAGCGGCTGCAGTAATATCAGCGGTGCGGCACCACGGAATATGTGTGAGGGGGTGATGCATGATGAATCACAGTGGGCGGCATGCGAGGGAAGTGCACCGCGACGGAGCGTCATCCCGCCCTCAGCCTGCAGGGGAATGTACACCCACAAAATATATGGACGAGACACCACCAAACACACATGCCCTTCCATGCACCAATAAATAGGAGCGAAGGTGCGCTCTGGTGTGTGGGAGTCCACTCACATATTTTCATTTCCACCGCAATAAACGGTGAGGAATCAGGTGCCACAGCAACGAAAGGAAAAACAAAAACATCTATTGCAACACTTTACCGGCGAAAGGCAGGAACAACAGAAACCGAATTATTGGCCGCACCAACACAATAAAAAAATGCACAAGAGGAAAGAGACAAATTGTGCACCCTGCAGGAATCCCCAACACACGATCCAGGCATGAAGTTTTGCCCTCTGCACAAACAAAAACAAAAAACAACGCATGCGGACATCTGCCAACATCCAAACAGAAACACAAATCAATGGTTGCTTGCGTTATTCCATTCCCTGCGCTTATTTTTGAGTGTTGCGGCTGCTGCTGCGGTGGTTCTCAGGCCTGCATGAAGTGGTGTGCGCTGAATATGGACGAAGCCCGAAGGTAACTGAATTATTTTTGTGATGAATATTGGCTGCACTTCCCGTGGACCAGCAATCCACGTGGTGTGCGGGGACCTCCTTTTTTATTTTTACTTTGCTTTCGTGTTGCTGTGTGCGCTGCACCTCCTCTTGTGCGTGTGCGTACCCTCCGTGAGGGGTGCAGACACGACGTACCGCTCTCGCCGTATGTGCATGCGGTGGAGCCTTGTGTGCCGCTCCTGTTTGCTTCTCCCTCTTCCATCTGTGTGTTGGTGCTGCGGCAGGGCTGTGTGTGTGTGTGTGTGCCTGCTGCCGTGGATTGGAGTGTGTGTCGTGCGTGGTGTGCGGCGTACGGTGCATGCCTGGCTGCTGCCCTCTCCTCATGTGGTGTGCCCTCTGTGTGTGTGTCTGCCGCACCTCTCGTCTCCCCTGTTGCTCTCCATGTCCCTCACTGTGCAGATCAGCTCCACACCACTGAACGACCACACTCACGATGATGACGACGTGCCGTCTGCTGTGCGCCCTGTTGGTGCTCGCCCTGTGCTGCCGCCCGTCCGTGTGCGTGACAACGACTGGTGGACTGAATAAAAATACGGATTTGTCATCCCCTCAGTCACAAGTGCAAGATCAGTCTGACGAGGAACAGGATTCAGAGACGGAGACCGTTGCGGAGCCGGAAGGTGACACAGGCGGTGACGAAGGATCAGGAAGTGAGGACCCTACCCTGCGAAAGACACAAGGGAGCTCTGTTGAGGTAAAGACACCAGATACGACGACGACCACAACAAAGGCACCAACCACGACAACAACGACCACTACAACAGAGGCACCAAGTAATACGGCCATGAATACACGGGCGCCAACCACGACCACCACCCGCACACCGTCACGTCTTCGCGAAATCGACGGCAGCCTCAGCAGCTCTGCGTGGGTGTGTGCTCCGCTGGTGCTCGCCGCATCCGCGCTGGCGTACACCGCTGTGGGCTGAAGAGGTGTGTGCGGGCTGTGCGTGCCAACACTCAACCGCGGGGACATGTGCACGTCTACTGTGGTTCGATGTATAAAGTAAGAGCAATTATGATGATCGTTTTTTTGTTTGCTTCCGCTGCCGTGCTGTGTGCTCCGCGTTGTGCCCGACATCCGTCACGTTGAACGCATCGCGGACACACTCATATGCACGACACGCATACTGCTGTTTGTGTGGACGCATTGTTGAGGATGGGCGCATGCGCACTGGATCCATTTGGGTGCAGTTTTTTTGTATTTGTGTTTTGTTTTATTGATACTTGTTTACTTTTTTTTTTTTTTTTTTTTGTTTCTTTATTGTTTTTTTGTGTGTTTTTCTTCCTGTTAAATTTTTGCAGGGTGTTGTGTATTTTTTGCACTTTTATTGGTGCAATATTTCTTATGAAGCGTGCTGCTGCTGGTGGTGGTGTTTTTTACTGTGCCGTGTTTTTTGCTGCTTTCACTCTACGTTGACGGGGAGTTAGTTTGTGCTGAAGGCTACACGCAAGTGACAGGAGTGATGGCGATGATGATGACTGGCCGTGTGCTGCTGGTGTGTGTCCTCTGCGTGCTGTGGTGCGGTGCCGGCGTTTTTGCTGAGGATCCTTCACCTGATGCCGGTGCCTCCGGTCATTCTGCAAGTATTGTTGGAGGTTTGCAGGAAATAACACAAAATGGACCGTCATTACTGGGGGAACCAAGCTCGGAAACCGTAACGCCAAAAGTCGAGGGAGGAGCACCACTTGGATCCGCAGTAAAATTTCCGGGAAGAAGCGAGCAAGAAGTTGATGCGCTAGAAGGTGAAGATTTGAGTGATAAAAGTTTCGATAAGAAAATATCAAAAGATAAAAACGCGCAACTTTCTTCTGGTCCACCTGCTGACAACGACAGTTCCCCTACCGGAGTGGGTAATGCTGGTGGCAGTGGCCTTCCGTCCTCAGGTGCCTCTGGGGACTTAACGGATTCTACTGATGACCGCGCTGGAGGGGCAGGGAATGTTGGACACATAAACCCACCAGCTGAACTCACTCCGCCGCATCCACCGGAACCGAATTCAAAAGGAGGTCGTGCACCACCTGCTGTACCAAACCTCAATACATCAGGGAGCCAAGGGAAGATTGCGGCACAAGGACAACCATCGGCGAAGCAGGAAACATCGCTCGCCACTCAGCCGCAAGTGTCCGGGATGCGTCCGCCACCACAGGATGAAAAGCAGAGCGGGGGCAAAATAGAAAATTCGCCAGAGCCAGGAGAGGCTCCAGCAACCTCTGATACCACGCTCGTTACGAGCTCCGGAACTGAAGGCCAAATCCCTCAGTCATCCTCACCTCGGTCTGGAAGTGACGATGTTACTCATCAAAGTGAACAGCACCATGTGGCGCCACTCGGCAATACTCAGCAGGATGATGCCGCAGTGGCCGATGAGGAGCGTCGTCGTGGAGAAACTGGTGGTATTCCGACAGACTCTCATCGAGGTCCAGAAGCGGCAGCAGCGAACAACGCCAATGCAAAAGTTGCGCCACCTACTGAAGGCAGTGACGGCAGCACCGCTGTCTCCCACACCACCTCCCCTCTTTTGCTTCTTCTTCTTGTTGTGTGTGCGGCTGCTGCTGCGGTGGTGGCCGCGTGAGAGTGAGGGAGAGAGAGCCGTGCACCGCCCGCACACACACTCGTCTTTCACTCACTCTCTGTGTGTGTCCCCTTGCATGGACTCTCGCCCTCACCTCACCCCACGGAGCACACACATAATGTGCCCATTGTATATATTGCATGCACACCCATGCAGGCCCGTTGGTGCTCTCTTTTGCACGACACGCACCGCTGCCGTCCTGCCTGGCTGCATGGGCGGAGCACCGTAACTGTTTCTGTTTTGTTTTTATTGCATTGAGTGGGCGACCTCTCTCTCTCTCCCTCCCTGTGTGTGTGTTTTGTTTTGCGGGAGCAATGAGAGTGTGTGCGCTGGTCGTCCCACGCTTGTTTTTTTCACTTTTTTTTTTACTTGTGTTGTGGTTGAGCACATCCATTGCGCTTTTTTGATCGGCGGCATGTTTTGACTGCGATCACTTTAATCCTCCCTTGTTATTCCTATATTGTTTTTCTTGTTGCTGAGGAAGGTTTCAGCCTCTCGTAATCTTGCCAAGCCACTCAGTGTTTCTTTCCGCGTGTGCCATGCGCCATTTTATCCACGTTGCCCGCGGCCAGCAGCGCTGCTTCTTCTGCTTGTGATGATGTTTTTGGTGTGATTTGCCAGTTGGTGCTTTTGTTTCACCTTGATGTATCCTTTTTCTTTTGACGCTGCGATACGTCCGACGGCGCGAGGTTTATCTCGTTTACGGTGAGGAGAATGCATCTCAGGGCGCGGGATGCATTGCAGGTGTGCGGCGGCGTCTGGAAGGGTCCATGGGTGCCCGTCCGCATTAAGACGTCAATAACGAACCCGTGTGACATCAGGAAGGACTGCGTCTTCTCCTGGTCTCACGCAATGAATTCATTGAATGGCAATCGCCACTGTGAGAATGGTGTTCTATTCTTTGCGCACGGCAACATCCTTGACGAGGAGGCTATCCCTGCTGCTGTGTAACTGCATGCGGATCGTCTGCTCGTCCGGCCACTGGAGGGTCCGTTGATTGTGCCCCCACTTGCCGCGGGCAGTGTTTGCAGTCGGTTCACGGTGCCTGATGGGCATCGTTCCGCTGGTGTTGCCAATTCTGACATGGTGCAGTGCGTGGCTGCGGCGCTTGGTGGTGTGTGGGCACTGCCGTGCGCCACGCTGGAGGATGGCCGTCCCATCGCTGGCACCATGCACTTTACCCGGCAGTTTTATTTCACGGGCGCCTCGACATTTGCATCGCCGCGCACCTGATGGCCCATGCTTTCGGGTTCGACTACCCGCAAATGGAAGGCCGCAGCATGGTGGGGAATGTTGCCGGTGTGCGTGGCAGGGCGCTGTTGGTGGTGGTGGACTCGACAAATGCCGCGATGCCCGCGAGTGAGCACCACGACTGCGACGACATTGACGGCATGGAGCTGCAGGATGGCGACGGGGACGGGAGGACGCTGGAGTCGCACTGGCCGCAGCGCCAAGCTAGGGATGAGCGGATGGCGTCGATTGGGGTGCCGGCTGCTGCAGAGGAGGCGCTCCGCACTGAACATGAGTGAATATTTCCACATGCTCTGCGCATTGGGTGTTTCTGCCAGACGCTGCGCGTCGGATTTGCATTCCAGCGGTTGCGTGTAGACGGAGTATCCATGAGATGTCAGCAAAACGCCCGATGGGCAGTTTCCCCATCACTGATCCCGCAGTGAATGTGAGGGATATTGAGGCTGTTATTTGGAGGGGAGAATATTTCTCTGCGATGCCTGGGGATGAGCCCTCTTCGTGGTGTCTGGACACGCTTCCCACCAGCACGACGGATTCGAGGGACCCGGAGAAGACATATTTCAGTGCTGCCATGCATGCGGCATTGAGGTGCCTCGGCATGTAAGTGCATCTGAAAGTGACTGAAAGAGGTAACGTCCGTTGGTTCCATGCACGGACTGAGCGACGATTGCGTGGGCCACTCGACCCAACGATGAGGGAAACGTCATTTGCCGTGACCACGCGGAGGTGTGCACGATATCCGGCACCAGCGGTGGCCTACTTCCAGTGGTTCCGTGGGACGGCGAGAAGAGGGCGTTTGGAGCAGGACGGTCTCACAGGCATCTACTGAAGAAGGATTGCCAGGGGCGTCCGTCCCCGTTGCGGAGGGCATTGGGACCGACCGCGGCACACCACCGAAGGATGTCGACACGGCTGTTCCTCAGAAGCATCCATCGACAGAGGAGAAGTGGATCCGGCCAGGATGCCCCGACAGACCGCGAGAATCTTCTCTTGGCGGCAGGGACCGAAGCAGCGAGACGGACGGCGAGCAGGCCACGCCTCCGACTCCCGGTGATGACACTGCTGCTGCTGCTTGTCCCTGTCCGCTGCTTCTTCTGCTTGCCTCTGCTGCTGCCGTGGCAACACTCTATCGATTTGCGGTGTGGTCGGCGTTGCGCTGCGAGGCGAATGCGCTTCCTCCTGCGTGGCCTGCGCCCAGCATTGGAAGCCCAATAGGAAAACATCCATTTCAATGGGTCTTCTTTTCCATATGCATGTGCTGTGTCCGCTCTGTTTGACTTTTTATTTGAGATTGGTTGTATTTCCGGTGCACATAGCTCTTCCCGTGTTGCTTGCCGATGTGGGGGCACCAGATGGTGGTATGGCATTGCTTGTGTGTTTGTTAGGTTTTCTGTGATGCACATACACACACAACGGTGCGAGTGAAATGTGCGCACGCAAGGCGCACACACGCATATCCAAGCGCATTGTCTGTGTGACTTCTACTTGACATAGTATGCGGGGCGGGTTGGTGCGAGCAAGGCCGACGGAAGCGGGCAGCCGCGTGAGCCTAGCAATGGCGTTTGTGGTTGTGTGCGGGATCATATATTCCATCAGATGCTTGACGTCGTTCATGGATTGTCCAAAGTTTTTTTTTTTTGCTATTCCCATGCTGCGGCTGTGCTAAACTGCTCACTGCGTGTCCATGAACTCATGGAGCACGGCGTGACGCTGCTCTGGGACCTATGACGCCGCGGTAGCCGATTATGAGTAGCCCTGCGCTCTACTTTTTCGCCGTGGAGGATGCGTCTGTGAGCCGCGTGGCTGAGGATTGGATGGCAAAGGTCCCGTGCAGGGATGCACACATCTTTGCGTTGGGGTGCACCCCGCATCGCAGTCCTCAGCAACTCGCGAGGTCTCGGATAGCGCCGAGGGCGATGCGTTTGAAGGACATTATGTTAGACTTTGCCGCCCCTGAGGTGCTGGTGTTCCACCTCAGCATGCAGAATGGGTTTCCTCAGCTGCTGTTGCTTCCGAATTGAGAGTCCGTTTTGGACGTTGCGGTGCCACTTATTGTGGCGGCTTTTTACGCCATGAACAACGGTGTGCCTTTTATTCGCCACCAAAACAGAGGCAGCATCTGCCATGGGTTTGCCGGGACCTTTTTTGAGGGCTCGCCAGGCACTGCCACGACGAGCAGGGTTTCGCTTAGGGGCGCCGACAGCCGCGGCAACCCGGTGCGGATCATCGTTGATTGGGGCTGTGTCACGGTGACGCCGCTGATGCACCAACGTACATGTCAGTGTCTGCTTGATGAACTGATGCCGCTGGGGAAGAAAGTGTATGAGCAGACATGTAGGAATCGTCTGGGTGTGGACTCAAAGCGGCAGTAATTGGTGAGGAGGACGTGTGCTGGTGCTCGTACCGTCATTGATTCCTTGCACAGTGCGTGGAGGAGCTTTCGGTGGCGCTGAAAAAACTCCACGTGTATCACCCGGGATTGGCGCAGGGCGTGGAGCCGAAGGCCAATCCTGCGGAGCTGAGCAGTGCGGTGCGGGCTCCGCCGGAGTTTCGGGAGAGGCAAGCCAGACTGTCGCTGCACATCGATTTTTGCGCGACGCTAGTGGCACAGTACTGGGTGAAGCGAGTGGCGGAGGTGTGGGAGGTGGAACAAACATCGCCGTTGGGCACAAATCCCTCAGGAAAAACCTGGATGGCGTGCGGCAACTGACGAGGGATGCCGCGATGCCCCGGCCTGTGTGACTGTGTCTTCTCCTGTTGCTTGTGACTGCGAGCGGCACCGACGAGTTGAAAGAGGCCAAGAAGCAGCAGCTGATCCGAGACGGTGGACTGACGTTCGACGCTCATTTGTTTGCGAACGTTGAGCATGTGATGAGGAGGGCCGGGAGCTTGCAACGATACAGCACGGCGTTGGCGCAGAGCGAACGGAGCACGAGCGCCTCTGCGAGCAACGCCGCAACGGACGGGGATACGTTTCTGAAGCATGCCTGTATGATGATGGAGACGGCGGGCAGGAATAGGACGCTGCGGGTTGGGCTGTCGTTGGCATCGGCGCAGCGCGATCATGTGATAGGGCCAAATGGCGCGAGTGGTGGTCAAAGCAGTGGAGCATGAGGGAACAACGCCGGGCCATTTCAAGGGTGCGGTGGCAAATGGGAGAATCATCCTGATCTGGGTGGCGGTGGTGGTGGGACGATTGCCCTCACAACTCCTCAGCGCATTGTGCTGCTTGTTTTGTGTGGTGTGGCCTGCAGCGAGAGGCGCTCGGTCCATGAGATATCCAAAAGGTATGGCCGTGGGGTGGTCATTGGGGAAATCTCGCTGTCGCGTCCTGAGGTGTGTTTGTGCAGGGACTTGGCACCCTACGGCAGTAGGACTCACGGGCGAGACACGCAAAGGAACGCATCGAGGGCCAAAGAGTGGGAGATACACAAACACACACGATTGCGGGTGTCTGTGGGGATTGTGTGCACTTCTTCCTGCATTCCGTTCCTCTCCAAGAATTGTTTCATACGATGCGCGTGTTTGTGTTTCAACGACCGCGCTGCTTGCATTTTACCTTTGTTTTTTGCGTGTACGGTTGCGGGCCATTTCCATGCAACTAAGAAGGCGGTTGAAAAAGGAAGGACATTGGTGGAGCATGCACTCACGGCTTCAGTGTTCATCCACTGGTGCTGACTTTTTTTGCCGGGGCATTTGTGCACGCTTTTTCCTCCATTGTCTTTTTTTTTTTGCACAGGAATCAACAGGTGGGCATTCGTGAGTGCTGCGGCGGGCTGTTGTTGCCCTCGCCGGGACGCGCTTAACGGCGGCAGCTCCATGACTTTGGGCTAAAAGGAATGGGGCTTTCTCCGGATCCTCACCGCAGGCGCATGCCGTGGACGGCCGAAAAGGAGTGTGTGCCCGGTGTTGTTCATAGCTCCAAGGAAAATATGGTGTTGGATGGCGCACAACGAGTGGATGTGGAATGTGTCGACCGTGTGCATCGCAGGTGTATCCGCTGGAGGCATTGCGGGCGGCCGTGGCCACATGCGAGTACAATACATTTAGAGGAAAGAACATTTTTCAAGTCGTCTCTCAGGCGTAATACAATGCACTCAGGCAATGGGTTTACTGCAAGGAGTGGCCGGAGGGGACGTACGACGAGAATGCCACTCGCACCGTCATTTATTTCCGTCGCCGCAAAACCACAACGCAGCCCGCGCCAATACGCCCTGCGGATTTTCCGAGGTGGCACGCGCTGTTCTGTTTGTCGCCACTGTTCCCCCACCCCGAGCGTCGGTGCAGAAGTCCCTGTCGATGCATGTTCCTGTCGCTTTCGGAAACGCACCCATTGATTGATGCGGCCGGCACCGCAACCCATTGCTGGTGCTTCTGGCATGACCGCTGCACCGCCCCCAGCATCTGGTGCAGTGGGACTGGGGACGAGAACACAGCAGAACAATTTCAGTCAGTTGGTGCTGTGCGCCCTGTCAGCGTCCCGCCGACTCCAGCGGCGAGCAGAGAAACCGACGGGACAGGGAAGGCATTGACGGAGTGTCAGGACACCAGTTGTTTTTTCACATCACTCCCAGTCAAACAGCCGGAAGAATTCACAACAACATCAGTCACCAACAATGACAAAGGAACAGCGACCACCGCCGATAGCGACAGCAGCACCGCGGTCTTCTACACCACCTCCCATCCTTTGTGTCTTATTGTCACGTATGCGTGCTGCTGCTGCAGTGGTTCCCAGGCCTGCATGAAGTGGTGTGCGCTGAATATGAAGGAAGGCCAAACGCAACTGAACTGTTTTTGTGATGAATATTGGCTGCACTTCCCGTGGAACAACAATTCTCTTGGTGTGCGGGGATCTCCCTTTTTTTATTGTTACTTTGCTTTCGTGTTGCTGTGTGCGCTGCACCTCCTCTTGTGTGTGTGCGTACCCCCCGTGAGGGGTGCAGGCACGACGGACCGCTCTCGCCGTATGTGCATGCGGTGGAGCCTTGTGTGCCGCTCCTGTTTGCTTCTCCCTCTTCCATCTGTGTGTTGGTGCTGCGGCAGGGCTGTGTGTGTGTGTGTGCGTGCTGCCGTGGATTGGAGTGTGTGTCGTGCGTGGTGTGCGGCGTACGGTGCATGCCTGGCTGCTGCCCTCTCCTCATGTGGTGTGCCCTCTGTGTGTGTCTGCCGCACCTCTCGTCTCCCCTGTTGCTCTCCATGTCCCTCACTGTGCAGATCAGCTCCACACCACTGAACGACCACACTCATGATGATGACGATGTGCCGTCTGCTGTGCGCCCTGTTGGTGCTCGCCCTGTGCTGCTGCCCGTCTGTGTGCATGACAGCGAGTGATGGCCACAAATCCACCGAACTGATTAAATCGTCCTCTCAGTCACAAGTGCAAGGTGGTCTCGATAAGGGACAGGAACCAGGTAAGGGCCCTGGTGCGGAAACGGAAAATGGGAGGAGCGCTGAGGAAGGTTTAGGAAGTGAAGGAATTTCTTTGCCAACGAAAGCGGCTGCGGCCATCAGTGGACAGAAACCAGGTGCGTCAGTTATGCCAGGGACACCAATTCCGGCGAGCGATAATCCAGAGTCACCAGGCTTACCGAATCAGTCCGCACAGACTCAAGAGGTGTTGCAGACAGGAAATGTGAGGAGCGGTGAGGAATTGTCGCAGAGTCAGGAATCTACCCTGCCAAGGGCACCAGAGAAGTCTGTTGAGGCGACAACTACGACCACGACCACTACGACCGCTGCGCCAGCCACCACCAGCACCACCACCAGTACTACAACCACAGAGGCGCCAACTACGACGACCACCCGTGCACCGTCACATATTCGCAGAATTGACGGCAGCCTCAGCAGCTCTGCGTGGGTGTGTGCCCCGCTGCTGCTCGCCGTATCCGCGCTGGCGTACACCACTGTGGGCTGAAGAGGTGTGTGCGTGCTGTGCGTGCCAGCACTCAAAGCCACGGGGACATGTGTACGTCTACTGTGGTCCGATGTATAAAGTAAGAGTAATTATGATGATTGTTTTTTGCTTTGTTTGCTTCTGCTGCTCTGCTGTGTGCTCCGCGGTGTGCCCCACGTCCGTCACGTTAAACCCATCGCGGACACACTCATATGCATGCGAACTGGAGCCATGGGTTTTTCTTTTTATTAATTATTGTTTCTTATTGCCTTTTAAACTTCTTTTTGCAGTGTTTTGTGCGAGTTCTGCAATCGTACTGATTTCAACTGTTTCGTAGTGTGCGCTCTGCTGCTATGTGTTGCCATTTGTTGCTGTGCGGTGGTTGTGTTTGGTGTAGCGGCCATTTTCCCCCTTTTGCATTCACTCTGCGTTGACGGGGAGTTAGTTTGTGCTGAAGGCTGCACGCAAGTGACAGGAGTGATGGCGATGATGATGACTGGCCGTGTGCTGCCGGTGTGTGCCCTCTGCGTGCTGTGCTGCGGTTTGGTGTCGGCCGATGCCGGGGATGATGATTTTTCTGGTGGTCATGGAACTTTAGGCGGAAGTGGAGTTGGGGCTGATGGTAGACCTTCAGTCCCGGTTGGTAGTGATGTATCCACTGGAGGTACAAAAGATGAATGTTCTCTGGGAAGTGGAGGTGGCTCTCCGGTTTCTGCTTCTCCTCCTTGCAAATCTTTACTTTCTGATGCTGAAAATCCCGGGGGTGAGGTTTTCAATGACACCAAGAAAGTATTATCCCGCGTTGAAGGGAACTCCAATGTTGAGCAGGATCCGCCACAGCCAAGGTCTCACGTTGTATCGACAGCCGAGGTGCTAGCACCAGGACAACCCAATTCTGAGGCGCAAGAGCAGTCGTCCGGTAAACTAAGAACAGAAGAGGGGCGTAATAACGGTGATGGCGGCACAACTGTGAAAGAAGAAGTGACTGGCGTGGAGAGTAGAGACACTGCTGACCTGTCCCCTAACGACAGCCGCCCGCCAAAAGCAGCACGACCAGTGACAGGGGAAGAGAAAGGCACAGGGAAACAGGCAGCATCAAAGGCGTCATTAACGCCAGCAGAGGAACGAGGGACATCTGCTGCGACGGATCAAAAAGTGGACTCACCAAAGGAGGAAGCCGCGTCCAGCGCAGGTGCCACAAAAAATCGATCACCTGTCGGTCAACAACAAACAGAAGCTTCATCTCCCTCTAAGCGTGGAAGTACTTCGACTCTGACTCCGGAAAAGGAACCCGCTGAGGAGCTCCATTCCAACAATAACCAACCACCTGGTGACGCAGCACCGACAGAAGGAACGCAACATGAAACTCTTCCTGGAGAGAAAATGCAAACAGAACCAGCAACTACAAACAACAAACCGATTGACGCAGCTCCAACTGGCGACAGTGAGAGCAGCCCCACGGCTCCTCCCGCCGGAGAGTCAGACGCTGCCACAACCACAACCACGAACAATCATGATGCGCGTAGCCTCAACAACAATGGCAACAATACATTCACAGAAGAAGTGGATCAGAAGGAAGCAGCAAGAAAACCCAAAAGCGCACCAGAAAGCACTGACACTGCAGCAGCCAACAGTGAAGCATCCGCAACAGCCATAAACATCTCCACTAACAAAACAAACAAAACAACCACCGGCGACAGCAGCACCGCGGTCTCCCACACCACCTCCCCTCTTTTGCTTCTTCTTGTTGTTGCGTGTGCGGCTGCGGCTGCGGTGGTGGCCGCGTGAGAGTGAGTGAGAGAGAGCCATGCACCGCCCGCACACACACTCGTCCTTTTCTCTCTCTGTGTGTGTGTCCCCTTGCATGGACTCTCGCCCTCACCTCATCCCACGAAGCACACACATAATGTGCCCATTGTATATATGCATGCACACCCATGCAGGCCCGTTGGTGCTCTCTTTTGCACGACACGCACCGCTGCCGTCCTGCCTGGCTGCATGGGCGGAGCACCGTAACTGTTTCTGTTTTGTTTTTATTGCATTGAGTGGGCGACCTCTCTCTCTCTCTCTCCCTGTGTGTGTGTTTTGCTTTACGGGAGCAATGGGAGTGTGTGCGCTGGTCGTCCCACGCTTCGGCTTTTTGTTTTGTTCTTTTCTTTCTTTTTTATCTCTTACTCCCCCAACACTTTTTTTGCTTTTGGGGGCAATCACTATGGACACGTTTTTTCTTTTCTACTCTTCCCTCTTTTAATTGTTTCTTGCTGCACTCTTCCTGTGAGGGGTGCCGTGTGTTTCCCGCCCAACTGCTCCACTCGCACACCCACCGACACGCTCATGACGACGGCCCTGTGCGCCTCGCCTGCTGCACGCATGAGGAGGGGCCGCGACGAACGGCGCGCTGAGGGAGCCGTGACGTGTGGGCGTGCGACGAGGGCCTGTGAGACGGAGCACACATTTCTTTCCCTCTTGTTTTGTTTCCTTGCGGCCAGGGCGGGCAGACACCCGCAGCACCACACACACAGCCACACCCTGCCGCCGTGTTTTTCTTTTGTTTTGTTTTGTTTATTCGATGGGTGTGTGTCGCCACCGTGCGTGATTGTTGAGGTTGGGGCCGTACCGCATGTATCGCTGCCGTCCAGCTGTGCCTCTTGCTGTGCTGATGTGCCTCACTGTGCTCCTCTTCTTTTCTGCTACGCCAGCACACACAAAAGTAGTTGCACAGTGCTCTGCAAGAATGCTCTTGGCGACGGCGGGACGCAAGCCAACGTTCCGTGCCGAGATGGCGAGGCCGCTGCGTGTGTGCCTGCGGTGGGAATCACGGTGCCATTGGATGGATGTGTGGGAAGCCTTTTGCATTGAGTTTGTGGCCGGCTGACGCGGCTGCACGATGCCCGTCATGCGTGAAGGTGCCGCCTGCTCTTGGGGTCATTCTTCTTTTACCTCTGTTTTTGCTTTGCCGGGTGCGTGCGTTGCTCGGTGTGTGCTGACGCGTGACGGACGGTGCCACGATGGCCTCCTCCGGCGATGACAGTCGCTGTGCTCTCGGCACACATCCACACACATTTCCTTGTCTCTCTGTGGGAGCTGGACGCGTTGAAGGTCGATTACAGCCACACGGACACCCGCACGGTTGCTGCGCCGTACTTCCTCCAGCACTGCGATGCCGCCGGCCACACGACGTTGTGGTGCCACAAAAAGTACAAGGACAACAAGCTGCAGTGCATGACGGCCAGCCTGATCCGCGTGTGGTTGCAGCGCATGGAGCACGTGCGCCAGTACGCGTTGGGCGCTGCGCTCATGATTGTGGAGGAGAGGTGGCACGACATTGTGGTGCTGTTTGTCTTGCGCGGCCGCGGCATGCCGGCGATTGTGAGGACACGGAGCTGTTTGACTGAGGGAAGGTGGACGTTGCGGCTCAGCGGGAACGCATGACGGACTGCGTGTGCTGGAGGGGCCCGTGTTGAGGTGAGCGTGGCGTGCCGGTGAGGGAGTGAGGAGAGGGAATAACAGTAATAGTAACTGTGGGGGTGTGAGGAACGATGCAGTGGCGAGGAGCGCTCCTCTTTTGTGTTATTTTTATTGTTTTTAAACTGCGCCTACCTAATTGTGGTGGTGGTGCATGACTCTCGCCGCTGGATGGGACGGTGCGTGGCTGTGTGACTTGTCTCTCTCTCCTTGCTCTGCGTTGACGGGGAGTTAGTTTGTGCTGAAGGCTACACGCAAGTGACAGGAGTGATGGCGATGGTTATGACTGGCCGTGTGCTGCTGGTGTGTGCCCTCTGCGTGCTGTGGTGCGGTGCCGGTGGTTGCGCTGAGAATGATGCGGGAGGTTTGGGTGAAGATGAAAATACCGAATTAAAAGGAATAGCATCGGATGGTTTACAGCGTGATTCTCACGACAGTGAAACTGGTAAAAAACAATTGACAGAGCCCAAAGCAGCGGAGGAACCATTGATTGCACCAGGAGGAGATCATATTGACAAGCAAGGAAGTTCGGTCGTACAAATAAAGGCAGATCGTGACGGAAGAAGGGAAGAAGTTGAACCAACGGGTAACGTTAATGGTTCACAAAAAAATTCAAAGGATGCTTTGGATACGCATCAAACAGAAATAACTGAAGTTCGTACAAAAGTGGAGGGAACACCACCATCACCACCAGAGGGAGGAGGAGGCCCAACACAACCCAAGTCACCGGAAATATCGCGTGCGCCGGTGCAATCACCAGAGCAATTATTTCCACCGGCAGCTCATGCAGGAGAAAAAAGCCTCAGAGCACCAACAGCACTGTCACCCATAACATCAGTGCAACCGCCACTTCTACCGAAAGGAAAAGGAGAAACCGACGGCGTACAACCAGGACCAGAAGATAAAAGCAACGAACCAAAGGTTAAAGTAGAACCACAAGTTCATGGAAATGAAGGTCAACACCAGTCTACACAACATCATGAAGTACCACAAGAAAAGGAACTGGGAGCGCAAGAACAGAACACCCAAAACCAAATAATAAATGAACAACACGAATCCGAACGACTTCAAGTGCAACAGGAAAAAGAAAAAGAAAAACAACGATCAGAAGAAGAACTGGAACAACGAGAGCATCTACACGAAGAGGAACGGGAAGGAGAACATCTACAAGAAGAAATACGAGATCAGAAAAAAAAACAGGAACAGCAGGAAGAAAAACACGAAGAACCACAAGAAGAACACGAAGACAGCATAAAACAAGGAAAGGAACAAGATCAACAAAAACAACATCAACAACATGAAAATGCTGCGAAAAACAGCGAAGAACCCACAAAAAACGAAACTGCCGTTGGTACAAATGACACCGCTTCAACTGGCGACAGTGACTGCAGCAACGCGGTCTCGCACACCACCTCCCCTCTTTTGCTTCTTCTTGTTGTTGCGTGTGCGGCTGCGGTGGTGGCCGCGTGAGAGTGAGGGAGAGAGAGCCATGCACCGCCCGCACACACACTCGTCCTTCACTCACTCTCTCTCTGTGTGTGTCCCTTTGCATGGACTCTCGCCCTCACCTCATCCCACGAAGCACACACATAATGTGCCCATTGTATACATTGCATGCACACCCATGCAGGCCCGTTGGTGCTCTCTTTTGCACGACACGCACCGCTGCCGTCCTGCCTGGCTGCATGGGCGGAGCACCGTAACTGTTTCTGTTTTGTTTTTATTGCATTGAGTGGGCGACCTCTCTCTCTCTCTCTCTCCCTGTGTGTGTGTTTTGCTTTACGGGAGCAATGAGAGTGTGTGCGCTGGTCGTCCCACGCTTCGGCTTTTTCTTTATTGTTTTTCATGTTTTACTTGTGTTGTGGTTGAGTGCACCCATTCCGTTTTTTTGATTGGCGGCATGCTTTGACTGCATATGCCTGAATATTTGTTTTTGTTTTCATATTGTTTATCCTGCTGAAGAAGTGGCAACTACTCGTATTCTTGTAAAGCCACCGCGTTTTTTCTTCCAAATAAGCCATGCGGCAGTTGATGCACGTCACTCCACAGTTAACTGCAGCGGTTTTGGTGCCGCTTGTGATGATGCCTGCGACGCGGTTGCCAGCGGGTGTCTTGCTATCAGCCTGACATATCCTTCGTTTCTTGACGATTTGTTGCGTACCGACGGTGCGTGGGCGTCTCTGGTGATAGTGAAGGACGCGTTTCTCAGAGGGCAGGAGATGCGTCGCGGGTGTGCAGCCTCGCTTGCAAGAACCGATGGGTGCCCATCCGCATCCAGGCGTCATCAACGGACTGTGAGGACAGCATAAGGCACTGCGGCTTCTTTTGGTTTTGCGCAAAGAATTTATTGGACGGTGCTTTTGTTTTCCATCTTTTGCAGCTTTTGTGGGGGAAGGTAGGAGGTTGAGGGCATGAGGACTGAATTCCTTTGAGTGGCTGCGCTCCGTTGACTTGCGGCCAGTCGTGGCTCTCTTTTGGGGTTTGGCAGCCCGTCTCTTTTGTTTACTTCCCACCGCAGCATGTGGTTAACACTGATCCGAAGAACATTTGTTTAGACGGGTGTGGGCTGCTGCCGTGCGTGGTGCGTGGACTATGTGATTGTGTGGGGAGGTGCGTTGGGGTGACGAATACTTCTGTTTGGCGTGTCGCGGTGTGTCGGAATGATGTTCGGATGACATGGGAAGGGTGTTGTTTGTAGTTTGTGTGTCTTCTCTGGTGGAGCCGACATGTGTGCGGGGATTGTGGCATTGCTGGCTGACAGTTCCACGTCACTTTTCAGTGTTCCTGGATGTGCTGAGGAATGACGGCTTGCGACCAGCGTGTTGGTGCTGCCGGTGGGAATAAGTGCATCGGGAATTGGCCGTTTTCTCTTTTCCGTGCTGGAGCCGATGAACTGGCACGAGGGCACCGGCTGCAGGCTGCCTGCCAGCACGTGTGAGCAGCGGATCCATGCACACACCGACGCTCATCGTAAGAGCTTGTGCGATCACAGTGGCCTTTGTGGCGTGCTTTTGTGGGCGTCAGCCCATCGAAGAATGTGTGAAGCAAACGGCTGACTGCACACGAGGAAAATAAGTGCGTGCACTGTGCCGTGTTTCAGCGTCGATGGCAGGGCGGCAGGAAGCCCGTGCTGGCAACTGAGACCTTTGCGTCGCGAGGGATGTCGGTGTTGACTTTGGATCGTCGAGGGTGAAATGGTTTTGCTGCTGCCCGTGTGTGTGGCCACTCCGGCAGAGGGCGGACACAAAAGGGAGGGATGCAGGCGCTGCGTGTGTGTGTGCAGGTGCCATGCAACAACGTCACAACAAACATGCTGCGACTCGGTGACCCTCACATCGTTGTGGTCCTCACGAACAGCCCAGGCACGGCCCACACCGATGCACTTAGTGGACGGAGTGAGGCATCTTTTGAGGCGCAGCAGGGAACAGGATGCTTTGACGCAGCCACGACGTGCATGGAGTGTCACGATGGCACAGTCGGCTGTGGCTGGTGGAATATTTACTTCTCGAAGGCAACAGAGAGAGAGAGAGAGAGAGCTGCTCCTGCTGCTGGCGTCGTTGCTGCCTTTTGTGGCCTCCCATGCCGATTATTGTCTGTCCGCTGATCATGGGTGGTGTGCCTCCACTAGTGACGTCGTCTGCAGGCATTTCACAGCACCAGTGAAACACACATCACGTCGCATGCTTTGGCTGTGGATGTGGTGTCGTGAATGCAGCCGGCATTATTTTGCCCGACTCCTTTTCACTGCTTTGCGACGAAAAGATGCGTCGCCGCCCGAGCCATTCACTGCAGCTCCGTGTGTTGTACTGCCAGCACAAGACTCTGTTGTTGTCTGACGCCTGGCTGACAGTCCAACACCACTGCGTTGGGACATGCAGGGATGTGGAATGCCGCTCACGGTGTTGGGCACCGCTGTTTGGATGCAGCGGCCACACGAGCGGATGTATTGTGGCACAATCAAATGCCTGAAGTATGCGGAATCACAGCGGCCGCAATAATATCAGCGGTGTGGCACCACGGAATATGTGAGGGGGTGATGCATGATGAATCACAGTGGGCGGCATGCGAGGGAAGTGCACCGCGACGGAGCGTCACCCCGCCCTCAGCCTGCAGGAGAATTTACACCCACAAAATATATGGACGAGACACCACCAAACACACATGCCCTTCCATGCACCAATAAATAGGAGCGAAGGTGCGTTCTGGTGCGTGGGAGTCCACTCACATATTTTCATTTCCACCGCAATAAACGGTGAGGAATCAGGTGTCACAGCAACGAGAGGAAACAAAAACGTCTATTGCAACACTTTACCGGCGAAAGGCAGGAACAACAGAAACCGAATTATTGGCTGCACCAACACAATAAAAAATGCACAAGAGGAAAGAATAATAATAATTGTGCACCCTGCAGAAATCCTCAACATACGACCGAGGCATGAAGGTTTGCCCTCTTTAAAAACAAAGAAAACAACGCATGCGGACATCTGCCAACATCCAAACAGAAACACAAATAAATGGTTGCTTGCGTTATTCCATTCCCGCGCTTATTTTTGAGTGTTGCGGCTGCTGCGGTGGTTCCCAGGCCTGCATGAAGTGGTGTGCGCTGAATATGAACGAAGGCCAAACACAACTGAATTATTTTTGTGATGAATATTGGCTGCACTTCCCGTGGACCAACAATCCACGTGGTGTGCGGGGATCTCCTTTTTTTATTGCTACTTTGCTTTTGTGTTGCTGTGTGCGCTGCACCTCCTCTTATTTTGCTGTGTGTGCGTACCCTCCGTGAGGGGTGCAGACACGACGGACCGCTCTCGCCGTATGTGCATGCGGTGGAGCCTTGTGTGCCGCTCCTGTTTGCTTCTCCCTCTTCCATCTGTGTGTTGGTGCTGCGGCAGGGCTGTGTGTGTGTGTGTGCGTGCTGCCGTGGATTGGAGTGTGTGTCGTGCGTGGTGTGCGGCGTACGGTGCATGCCTGGCTGCTGCCCTCTCCTCATGTGGTGTGCCCTCTGTGTGTGTCTGCCGCACCTCTCGTCTCCCCTGTTGCTCTCCATGTCCCTCACTGTGCAGATCAGCTCCACACCACTGAACGACCACACTCACGATGATGACGATGTGCCGTCTGCTGTGCGCCCTGTTGGTGCTCGCATTGTTCCCCACATCCGTCACTTTGAACGCATCCCGAACACACACTTAGGCGTGCGCAGCGGAGCTTTGAATGTGTTGTTTTTTTTAATTTTTGCTTTTAGTTTTTTAGAACTTCCGATTTTGTGGGCGGTGTTCGAGGTTTGGAATTGTAATAATTGCATCTGTCTCATTTTTGTTTGCGTTGCTGTCATTTGTTACTGTGCGTGATTCTCATTGCTAGGTGGAACGGTGCGTGGCTGTGTGACTTGTCTCTTCTTTCGATTTCGCTCTGCGTTGACGTGTTGTTAGTTTGTGCTGAAGGCTACACGCAAGTGACAGGAGTGATGATGGCGATGATGATGACTGGCCGTGTGCTGTTGGTGTGTGCCCTCTGCGTGCTGTGGTGCGGTGCCGGCGGTGGTTTTTGTGAGGGAGCTTTGGAGGATGAATTCTGCAGTAAGTCATATGTGGAGGCTTTGAGTTTGCTGGCGAATAAGACTGATGATGAGATTAAGGAGAAATACTGCAAACAGGACGATGAAAAAACAACGTGTTTAAAGACGTTGAGGAGTAATATTGCAGATGCGCTGAAGAAAGAAAAGACGAAGGAAGACAGCGCAGCTCACAGAGAGTCCGACATCTCGAGGGATACGGGAGCGTCAGTTGGCAGCTCAAGAGCGAAATCTTCAAAGGCAGCCGGCGCGAATACTGCCGTATTGTCACCTCCGCCTCCTTTAAATGTGATTGGTGGTGTCGATGCCCAAATTCACGGATCAGCAGGTGGTGCTGGCCACCAGCAGCATTCCGATGACGTGCGCAGTGAAGCAGAGCAAAGGAATCACCCAGAGTCGGGGCGCTGCAGCGAAGGCCAAGCTGCCTTGGGCGAATGCATTCATGTGCCCGCAGGTGACGCAGCGGCGGAGGGATCGCGTCAACACCGAGTGGACGTGCAAGGCAAAAAGATCCACAAAAAAGAAGAACATACACCAGAAGCAGGACTGAAGTCGGCCGAAGCACGGGAAGGCACGGAGGAAGCACCGGCAACACCGCAAGATCCAACAAATACGGCTGAATCACACGAGGATAAATCCCAGAGAGTGGCTGCACCCGCCACAATTCCTGCAGAGAATACATCGTCAGGCAGCAGTCAGGAACAAACATCTCAGTCCTCATCTCCCAGTGGCAGTGAAACCACCGGAAGCTTGGATAACGAGGTTCCAGAAGAGACCTCCATAAATACGCAAATGTCTGGTGCACCATTCAACGGTGAAGGAAAACACCGTGAGAGTACAGCTGGGAATGAAGACACAACAAAAGTTGTATCTGCAGCTGTGCAAAGTAATACGGCGACACCTGGCGACAGTGACGGCAGCACCGCGGTCTCCCACTCCACCTCCCCTCTTTTGCTTCTTCTTCTTCTTGTTGTTGCGTGTGCGGCTGCTGCTGCGGTGGTGGCCGCGTGAGAGTGAGTGAGAGAGCGCCTATGCACCGCCCGCACACGCACTCGTCTTTCACTCACTCTCTGTGTGTGTGTCCCCTTGCATGGACTCTCGCCCTCACCTCATCCCACGAAGCACACACATAATGTGCCCATTGTATGTATTGCATGCACACCCATGCAGGCCCGTTGGTGCTCTCTTTTGCACGACACGCACCGCTGCCGTCCTGTCTGGCTGCATGGGCGGAGCACCGTAACTGTTTTTTATTGTTTAATTTCTGTTAATTTTTTTCTTTTTTTTTTTTTTTCTTTTCACTCCCCATCCCTTCTCTTTTTTGCTTTTTTGGGGCAATCACTATGGACACGTTTTTCCTTTTCTACTCTTCCCTCTTTTAATTGTTTCTTCTGCACTCTTCCTGTGAGGAGTGCCGTGTGTTTCCCGCCCAACTGCTTCACTCGCACACCCACCGACACGCTCATGACGACGGCCCTGTGCGCCTCGCCTGCTGCACGCATGAGGAGGGGCCGCGACGAACGGCGCGCCGAGGGAGCCGTGACGTGTGGGCGTGCGACGAGGGCCTGTGGGGCGGAGCACACATTTCTTTCCCTCCTGTTTTGTTTTTATTGCGGCCAGGGCGGGCAGACACCCGCAGCGCCACACACACAGCCACACCCTGTCGCCGTGTTTTTCTTTTCTTTTTGCTTTGCTTGTGCATTTCTCGCGCCGGCACTCCCTTCGGTGTCGGCCTCGTGAGCATTTCTTTTCCCTCCTGATGATTTTTTTTTGCTGCGCTCACTCTCCCGATGGAGTGACGCGACTCCCGTCATGTCTGCGTGCTTCTCTCAGTCTCCACACACACACACGAGTGACTGTGCTCTGCGGGCCCCACTCACACGCCGATGAGAGGGCTGAGGGGAGCAGCAACACGCAGATGACCCCATGAAATATAAACGATGTGCGGACACATGGAGGGTCAGACGGTTGAAAGACATGCAACTATTTAATTTTCTTTTGCGGGCAAAATGTATGCAGACAGTTTGGTAGGGCTATAAGGCAGCCGGCTGTTTTTTTCTTATTTTGTGTGGAACAGTAATGGACGATTTCTTTTTTCATTTATAATTATTTTGTGCGATGGGGTTTATATAAGACGAAGGGGAAAGTTTTTTTGTTTTAAATAAATTTTGTGTGAATTGCCACTGCTTGGGCTGCAGTGCAGTCATGAGTTTCAGCGGTCTTCTTCTTGTTGTTTCTGTTATGCGTCTCCGCTGTACATTTTGTGCGTCTCTTCACATACTCTGCTCCCTTTTTTCTACTTCATTGCTTTGTGTTTCTGCAGGCACACACACAAGATGCACATTGCAGTGGATTTGGATGCTTCTTTTGCAGTGCATGCTGGCAGTTGCGTGTGGCGGCTGTTCTCTTCCGTGGCCATGAGGAGAAGGGAGGAGGGAGTGAAGTGCGCAGCCCGAGTCTCTTTTCCTGCGGGTGTGGTGCACCGCGTGTGACTGCGTTGAGTTGGGCTCCGTGTTTCATTGAGGGCGGGATGGCTGGAAATTTTGGTGCCGCGTCATGGATGGATGAGGGTGCACTGGCGCGTGTGGCTGTTGTGGTGCTTGCTCCGTGTGCGTGTGGCGGCAGCTGGGAGTCCTGGACATGTATCTGGTGATGTGGATTCGATGGTTGTGCCGGTGGATGTGTCGTGTGCTCCGAGTGACGGCAGCGTGAGCTATCGCGTGTGTGTGTGTATGGGCGTGGAAGAAGTGTTCTGTTGCCAGTGCTGAGGCTCCGTATGAGAGTTATACTTTCAGTGGCTTTGATGTGCGCATGCATGGCAGGAATGGTGAGCTGGGTGCTGTGTGCCATGTGGCCAATGCGGTGCACACATGTAGCAACTGTGCTGCCAGCTGTGCAACGAAGGAGGAAGGGGCCACCGTTGCCTTCACGATGAATGTGACGACACATAAATACGCCGGCCCTTATCAATTGTGGTGGCGTCAATTTTCTCCCGATGGAACCATCCATCCGCCTGCACGGAGCGGCGATGCTGACCAGACGGGCATCTGTCAGTTGCCGCCGCCCCGTGAAGGGAAGGATGACACAAAATCCTGTGGGACAACTGCACCGCAAGTTAATGCTGAGCCGTCACGTCAACACGAGGATTGGCGACAGTCTGCGGCGGCTGACGCACCCAACACCGTCGATCGGAGTCCCGCATCCAACACGGCGACCAGCACGCCTAGGACGAGGCCTGAGTTTGCCAGCAATCCGAACGAAATGACGGTCCCGAATGCATCCAAGAAGAGGCTTTTCTTTGCCTATGGTTTGAAAATATTAGTGGCGTCGAATGGTTCCGGGATCATGTCTGTCACTTATGGCGGCAGGGAACACGTTGCCGCGGATAACACGGACGAGGTGAGTGAGCACAACGCCACTGGACACAAAATCTCTCGTTTCAGAAAATGGCGTTGCAGGCAGTGGATTTGTTGCTGAGGGTGATGCGGACGGATTGACTCAACGCAATGCCTCTGGACACGAAAACCCCAATTACGAGAATTCACCGCGCAGTATTCCGGAAACGGTGTGAGTCCCGACGACTGCTTTGCCGTGCTCTACGACGCGAAATTGACACTGCGAGAGTTAACTGTTGACAGCACTGTGCGTGTGTGTGTTGGGAATGGCTGCTTCTTCTGGGATTGTGTGGAGTTGTGGCGGTATTGTGAGCCGAAGAGTGTGGAATTGCGACTCCTCACGGAGAACATGTGCCGCGTTGCATGCGTGTTTTCTTTTATTATTTACGTTTTACTGTTGGTTTTGTTGTTTTCCTGGAATGATACGTATCCTTGCTGTTCCTTTATTTAATGGTCGGCTGCTGCACACTGTCATGAGTGACGTGTTTCTCCTCTTTTTTTTGTTTTTTGTTTTTGCCCACACGCGGTGCCGGCCTCATTGCTGTGCGTCCCACGGAATGCACGAAAGGAGGATTGGAGGAACAGGCCGGATGCCGCAATGAAGTGTGAAGGATGTTGTGTGGGCTGGTGGAACAGCAAGATCTCTTTTAAATTTATTCAATGGAGGCAATATATGTATACACAAACACATGCTCTTATTTTGCCGCTTGGCGCATGAAATAAACGTCCTGCCGAATAAATTTTATTTATTCCGGGATTCCTGCCGGACACTCGACTCTTTTCTTTTTTTTTATTATTGCTTAACTTCTGGTTTGCAGGGCGGTGTGCAAGTTCTGCAATTGTACTGATTTCCTCTGCCTCGACGTGCGTGCTGCTCCTGCTGCTGTTTGTTACTTTGGCTGTGTTACTTTTTTCTCTGCTTACTTCTGCTCTGCGTTGACGGGGAGTTATTTTGTGCTGAAGGCTGCACGCAAGTGACAGGAGTGATGATGATGACCGGCCGTGTGCTGCTGGTGTGTGCCCTCTGCGTGCTGTGGTGCGGTGCCGGATGGGTTTATGCGAGAGAATTCGAGAACAACGCACTGGGTGGCTGCATGGCGTCGGGAGCGTTGGGTGCTAGTTGGTACCATATGCCCAGCGGATGTGATAAAGCTGCGCTTACGCCGCCCTTACGGTCAGCACTGCCTATTCCTGCTATAAAGGCTGAAGCTAGTGAGGATGATGTTCCTCTTAGGGAAGAGGATGATTCAATTTCAACTTCAGGTGCAGTTGTTGGCACCGCCATGCCTGGTGAAAGTGACGGTGCTGGTCTTGTCATTCAATCTGGTCCCCCTGCTGGTGGTGTTGCTCCAACGACCCCCAGCGGTGGGTCATCCACCCAAAACATGGAATCTCAGCGAGCCGTTCAGCATTTAGAACCAACCGATCCTGCGGCGTCCGTATTGCCCAAAGTGGAAGTACCGGGGGAGCCAATGCCCATTGCAGAAGAAAGCCTTTCTAATACACAAGATAGACCAGAAATTCGAGTTACTGGTGAGGATAATACTGAACGCGAGAAACTGCGGAGTGCTGTGGATACGGGAGACCGTTTCAGCGACCAACCAAAAGAACCAACGCCGCCATTGAAAACAACACCACAATTACAACCAACAACACCAGTACCGCCACCGTCGTCAAAAGCATCAACAACGGAATTATCATCAGGAGAGGGAAATCCACAAGCAGCAACAACAGACACGCAGACTCCAACACCAACAATTGGAAAGACGACAACGTCAGAAACCGCAACGGACTATAAAGCACCTAAAACTCCTTCAAAGGATGATGAGGCAGAGCAACACAGTAAAGAGAGGGTCCCATCGGATTTGATGAAGAATACAGCCAACGGCCATCCAGCAGACACAACAGCATCATCCATCCCTACAATTGGCAGTGGTGATGTTCAGAGAAATGCGGATAAGAACGGCAATGATGCTCAACGGCCTGACACAAAAGGAACACACAACGACCCCGCAGCTGTTAATACCAACGATACTCTTACAGCCAGTGTGGCAGCACCACAAACAACAGAAAGACTTGCCGATGCCAAAACAAATCATACGGTGACACCTGGCAACAGTGACGGCAGCACCGCGGTCTCCAACACCACCTCCCCTCTTTTGCTTCTTCTTGTTGTTGCTTGTGCGGCTGCTGCTGCGGTGGTGGCCGCGTGAGAGTGTGGGAGAGAGAGCCGTGCACCGCCCGCACACACACTCGTCTTTCACCCACTCTCTGTGTGTGTCCCCTTGCATGGACTCTCGCCCTCACCTCACCCCACGAAGCACACACATAATGTGCCCATTGTATATATTGCATGCACACCCATGCAGGCCCGTTGGTGCTCTCTTTTTTGCACGACACGCACCGCTGCCGTCCTGCCTGGCTGCATGGGCGGAGCACCGTAATTGTTTCTGTTTTGTTTTTATTGCATTGAGTGGGCGACCTCTCTCTCTCTCTCTCCCTGTGTGTGTGTTTTGCTTTACGGGAGCAATGAGAGTGTGTGTGCGCTGGTCGTCCCACGATTCGTTTTTTGTTTTGTTTTTCATTGTTTTATTTGTGTAGTGGTTGAGTGCACCCATTCCGTTTTTTTGATTTGCGGCATGCTTTGACTGCATATGACTGAATATTTCTTTTTGTTTTCATATTGTTTATCCTGCTGAGGAAGTGGCAGCTACTCGTATTCTTGTAAAGCCACCGCGTTTTTTCTTCCAAATAAGCCATGCGGCAGTTGATGCACGTCACTCCACAGTTAACTGCAGCGGTTTTGGTGCCGCTTGTGATGATGCCTGCGCTGTGATTTGTCGGCGGGTGTCTCGCTGTCAGCCTGACGTATCCTTCGTTCCTTGACGATTTGTGCGTACCGACGGTGCGTGGGCGTCTCTGGTGATAGTGAAGGACGCGTTTCTCAGAGCGCAGGATGCGTCGCGGGTGTGCAGCCTCGCTTGCAAGCACCGATGGGTGCCCATCCGCATCCAGGCGTCATCAACGGACTGTGAGGACAGCATAAGGCACTGCGGATTCTTTTGGTGTTGCGCAAAGAATTTATTGGACGGTGCGTTTGTTTTCCATCTTTTGCAGCTTTTGTGGGGGAAGGTAGGAGGTTGAGGGCATGAGGACTGAATTCCTTTGAGTGGCTGCGCTCCGTTGACTTGCGGCCAGTCGTGGCTCTCTTTTGGGGTTTGGCAGCCCGTCTCTTTTGTTTACTTCCCACTGCAGCATGTGGATTACACTGATGTGAAGAACATTTGTTTGACCACGTGTGAGCTGCTGCCGTGCGTGGTGCGTGGACTATGTGATTGTGTGGGGAGGTGCGTTGGGGTGACGAATACTTCTGTTTGGCGTGTCGCGGTGTGTCGGAATGATGTTCGGATGACATGTGAAGGGTGTTGTTTGTAGTTTGTGTGTCTTCTCTGGTGGAGCCGACATGTGTGCGGGATTGTGGCATTGCTGGCTGACAGTTCCACGTCACTTTTCAGCATTCCTGGATGTGCTGAGGAATGACGGCTGGCGACCAGCGTGTTGGTGCTGCTGGTGGGAATAAGTGCATCGGGAATTGGCCGTTTTCTCTTTTCCGTGCTGGAGCCGATGCACTGGCACGAGGGCACCGGCTGCAGGCTGCCTGCCAGCACGTGTGAGCAGCGGATCCATGCACACACCGACGCTCATCGTAAGAGCTTGTGCGATCACAGTGGCCTTTTGTGGCGTGCTTTTGTGGGCATCAGCCCATCGAAGAATGTGTGAAGCAAACGGCTGACTGCACACGAGGAAAATAAGTGCGTGCACTGTGCCGTGTTTCAGCGTCGATGGCAGGGCGGCAGGAAGCCCGTGCTGGCAACTGAGACCTTTGCGTCGCGAGGGATGTCGGTGTTGACTTTGGATCGTCGAGGGTGAAGTGATTTTGCTGCTGCCCGTGTGTGTGTGGCCACTCCGGCAGAGGGCGGACACAAAAGGGAGGGATGCAGGCGCTGCGTGTGTGTGTGCAGGTGCCATGCAACAACGTCACAACAAACATGCTGCGACTCGGTGACCCTCACATCGTTGTGGTCCTCACGAACAGCCCAGGCACGGCCCACACCGATGCACTTAGTGGACGGAGTGAGGCATCTTTTGAGGCGCTGCAGGGAACAGGATGCTTTGACGCAGCCACGACGTGCATGGAGTGTCACGATGGCACCGTCGGCTGTGGCTGGTGGAATATTTACTTCTCGGAGGCAACAGAGAGAGAGAGAGAGAGAGCTGCTCCTGCTGCTGGCGTCGTTGCTGCCTTTTGTGGCCTCCCATGCCGATTATTGTCTGTCCGCTGATCATGGGTGGTGTGCCTCCACTAGTGACGTCGTCTGCAGGCATTTCACAGCACCAGTGAAACACACATCACGTCGCATGCTTTGGCTGTGGATGTGGTGTCGTGAATGAAGCCGGCATTATTTTGCCCGACTCCTTTTCACTGCTTTGCGACGAATAGATGCGTCGCCGCCCGAGTCATTCACTGCAGCTCCGTGTGTTGTACTGCCAGCACAAGACTCTGTTGTTGTCTGACGCCTGGCTGACAGTCCAACACCACTGCGTTGGGACATGCAGGGATGTGGAATGCCGCTCACGGTGTTGGGCACCGCTGTTTGGATGCGGCGGCCACACGAGCGGATGTATTGTGGCACAATCAAATGCGTGAAGTATGCGGAATCACAGCGGCCGCAATAATATCAGCGGTGTGGCACCACGGAATATGTGAGGGGGTGATGCATGATGAATCACAGTGGGCGGCATGCGAGGGAAGTGCACCGCGACGGAGCGTCACCCCGCCCTCAGCCTGCAGGGGAATGTACACCCACAAAATATATGGACGAGACACCACCAAACACACATGCCCTTCCATGCACCAATAAATAGGAGCGAAGGTGCGTTCTGGTGCGTGGGAGTCCACTCACATATTTTCATTTCCACCGCAATAAACGGTGAGGAATCAGGTGCCACAGCAACGAAAGGAAAAACAAAAACATCTATTGCAACACTTTACCGGCGAAAGGCAGGAACAACAGAAACCGAATTATTGGCCGCACCAACACAATAAAAAAATGCACAAGAGGAAAGAGACAAATTGTGCACCCTGCAGGAATCCCCAACACACGATCCAGGCATGAAGTTTTGCCCTCTGCACAAACAAAAACAAAAAACAACGCATGCGGACATCTGCCAACATCCAAACAGAAACATAAATCAATGGTTGCTTGCGTTATTCCATTCCCTGCGCTTATTTTTGAGTGTTGCGGCTGCTGCTGCGGTGGTTCTCAGGCCTGCATGAAGTGGTGTGCGCTGAATATGGACGAAGCCCGAAGGTAACTGAATTATTTTTGTGATGAATATTGGCTGCACTTCCCGTGGACCAACAATCCACGTGGTGTGCGGGGACCTCCTTTTTTATTTTTACTTTGCTTTCGTGTTGCTGTGTGCGTACACTCCGTGAGGGGTGCAGACACGACGTACCGCTCTCGCCGTATGTGCATGCGGTGGAGCCTTGTGTGCCGCTCCTGTTTGCTTCTCCCTCTTCCATCTGTGTGTTGGTGCTGCGGCAGGGCTGTGTGTGTGTGTGTGTGCCTGCTGCCGTGGATTGGAGTGTGTGTCGTGCGTGGTGTGCGGCGTACGGTGCATGCCTGGCTGCTGCCCTCTCCTCATGTGGTGTGCCCTCTGTGTGTGTGTCTGCCGCACCTCTCGTCTCCCCTGTTGCTCTCCATGTCCCTCACTGTGCAGATCAGCTCCACACCACTGAACGACCACACCCACGATGATGACGTGCCGTCTGCTGTGCGCCCTGTTGGTGCTCGCCCTGTGCTGCTGCCCGTCCGTGTGCGTTGCGCAGGATCCTGAAACGGTTGAAGAGCCTGCCGAGACGACTACGACCACTACCACACAGCCACCGGACTCTAAAACTCACCCTAACCCTGAAGTTGATGTGAAGGGAACCGGCATCAATTCATCGCCTCCTGAATCAGGAGGACAGGGAAAGGATCAGCCAAGACCGCACGCACCACCAGTGAATAAGCCGGCTGAGAAGCCAGCAGAAGATGCCGGAGCGGAACAACGTTTGACCGGTACTTCACCAATATCGGAAGAGGCTGCCAGTGCGTTACAGAAACAAGGTGATAAAGGTACGACAGGGTTACAAAGTGACACTAATAAATCTGCAGACCTCACAGATAAGGAAGACGAAGAACCCGCAAAGACGACCACGACGAACAAACCTCCTGCCCAGACGACCACAACTACCACCACTACGACAAAGGCACCAACCACGACTACCACTGCGCCAGAGGCACCAAGCACTACGACTACAGAGGCGCCAACCACGACGACCACCCGCGCACCGTCACGTCTTCGCGAAGTCGACGGCAGCCTCAGCAGCTCTGCGTGGGTGTGTGCCCCGCTGGTGCTTGCCGTATCCGCGCTGGCGTACACCACTGTGGGCTGAAGAGGTGTGTGTGGGCTGTGCGTGCCAGCACTCAAAGCCACGGGGACATGTGTACGTCTACTGTGGTCCGATGTATAAAGTAAGAGTACTTATGATGATTGTTTTTTTTTGCTTTACTTGCCTCCGCTGCCGTGCTGTGTGCTCCGCGTTGTGGCTCTCTGTATCCGTCACGTCGAACGCATCGCGGACACACTCGTATGCATGCACACTGGAGCTCCCGGGTTTTTTTTCTTGTTTTTTATTGCTTTTTAAACTTCTGGTTTGCAGGGCGTTGTGTGAATTCTGCAATCGTACTGATTCCAACTGTCTCGTGGTGTGTGCGCTGCTGCTGGTGTGTTGACATTTGTTACTGTGCGGTGACTGTTGCGTGGCTGTGTGACCTGTCTTTTCTTTTACTTCTTCTGCGTTGACGTGTTGTTAGTTTGTGCTGAAGGCTGCACGCAAGTGACAGGAGTGATGATGGCGATGATGATGACTGGCCGTGTGCTGCTGGTGTGTGCCCTCTGCGTGCTGTGGTGCGGTGCCGGATGGGTTTATGCAAGAGAATTCGAGAACAACGCAGTGGGTGGCTGCATGGCATCGGGTGTGTTGGGAATGAGAACACTTTATTTGTCGAGCGGTTGCAATAAAACCACACCGACGCTGCCATTGCGATCAGCATTCTTCATCGATGCCATACAAGCCGAAGAAAGGGAATTAAAAGATATTTCTCAGGAAAGTAATAGTTTGGGTTCAGTTTCAATTCCACCACCACCGCCGCTGCCAGCGCCAGAAACACTGGAAGCCCCACCACCACTTGGTGCCAGTGTTTCTGAAGCTAGTGGCCGCAGTGAAGTTGGTCCTGCCAGTCAAGCTGATGGTGATGGTGGTGGTGGTGGCTCAAGTAGAATTTCTCACGGAGATAAACATCCCATTTTGAAGGTTTCTGGTCTTGTTGATAAGTCTACATCCTCCACTACCAATGATGGTGACGGTTTGAAGAACACCGACGTTGAGTCGGCCACTCAGAAGGATAATTCTTCAGGAACAGATGAACAGGCAGGAAAGGCGCTTGATCTGCCCATATTGCCCACAGTGCAGAATCCGGAGGTGTTGCATTCCGACAAAAATAAAATCCCTCCAAATACACAAGAAGCAACAAATGTTGAAGCTCGTGATAATGGTGCAAGTGAAGGTCGTACCGGGGAAAGTGACGTACATGCCAAAGACTCCTCCAGCGTGTCGTCTGCCAAGAGCAAACCCACAGGGAAACCATCATTGCCAGTGCAACCAACGGGACAAAGTCCACCAACTGCAGCAGGTGACACACGGAATTCAACGCAAACAAATGAAAAGACGACAACCTCAGGAATCGGAACGGACAGTGAAGCACCTAAACCGTATTCAAAGAATGATGTGGCAGAGCAATACGATGAAGACAGAGACCCATCAGATTTGATAAGGGGTGCAAATACAGGCCATCCGACAGATACAGCATCATCACCCATCTCTACAAGTGGCAATGGTGACTTTCAGGGAATGGCGAATGAGAATGGTGACAATCCTGAAAGGCACAATCCCAGAGAAACCCACGACGACCCTGAAGTTGGTAATGTCAACGTCGGTCCTAAAGCCAGTCAACCAGCACCAGAAACAGTGAAAACAGTCACCGCTCAAACAAACGATACGGTGAAGCCTGGCGACAGTGACGGCAGCACCGCGGCCTCCCACACCACCTCCCCTCTTTTGCTTCTTCTTCTTCTTGTTGCGTGTGCGGCTGCTGCTGCGGTGGTGGCCGCGTGAGAGTGAGTGAGAGAGAGCCATGCACCGCCCGCACACACACTCGTCCTTCACTCACTCTCTCTGTGTGTGTGTCCCCTTGCATGGACTCTCGCCCTCACCTCATCCCACGAAGCACACACATAATGTGCCCATTGTATACATTGCATGCACACCCATGCAGGCCCGTTGGTGCTCTCTTTTGCACCACACGCACCGCTGCCGTCCTGCCTGGCTGCATGGGCGGAGCACCGTAACTGTTTCTGTTTTGTTTTTATTGCATTGAGTGGGCGACCTCTCTCTCTCTCCCTCCCTGTGTGTGTGTTTTGCTTTAAGGGAGCAATGAGAGTGTGTGCGCTGGTCGTCCCACGCTTCGGCTTTTTGGTTTTTGTTTTATGTTTTACTTGTTTTGTGGTTGAGTGCACCCATTGCACTTTCTGATCGGCTGCATGTTTGGATGCGGTCACTGGATTTTTCTTTTTTATATATGTTTTCGTTCTTGTTGAGGAAGCGCCAGTCTCTTGTATTCTTGTAAAGCCATTAAGATTGTCTTTGGCGTATGGCATGCGGCAGTTGGTCCACGTTAACCCCACGGTCTGCATCGCTTCTGGTGCTGCTATTGATGATCTGTGCGATGTGATTTGCCAGCAGATGTCTTGCTTTCACCCTGAAGTATTCCTGCTCTTTTCTTGACGATGTGGTGCGTACCGACGGCGCGTGGGCGACTCCGGTTGTGGTGAGGGTCGTCCCTCTCACAGCGCAAGATGCGTCGCGGGTGTACGGCGTCTTTTTGAAGAAACAATGGGCGCTTGTCCGCAACAAGGCGTCAACAAAGATTCCGGATGACAGCAGGAGGCACTGCGGCTTCTCCTGGGCCCCCAGCAATGGCGTCGCACCCTGTCGCGGTGCTGGGGCTCTGTTTGCATATAGGAACTCCGCAGCAGGGCGTTGCTGCGAGCACGACGGAGACCAAGGTGACTCCACCCCTCGAGAGGGTTCCACGCCATGCCCGGTGTGGGGAGGTGAAGTGGTCTGCCTGCAGACTGTCGGACAAAACTGCACGACCGTTTCGCTGCGGTCACTCCGTTGATATCACCCGTTGCGGTGACGTCCACAAGAACCCTGGCACCGAGGAGGATGGCTACATCACTGTTTGGCGGCTTAACATTGCAGGCCTCTCGTCCGTAAAAAAGATTGCATTTGCTGCGGGATGGGAGCAGCATCAAACTGACATCCTTCTGCTCCAGGAAGTAAATAACCGCAGTGACGTAGCGGACAAAAGTTTCTGGCCATAATGACTACCTTCAGGCTCGCACTGGGCGCGGTGGTGGCGTTGCCATTCTGGTGCGCCACTCTGCCGTGCGAGCGCCTGTCGCTCCCTGGCACTGACCTCCTGGAGACCATTGCTGTCCGCGTATTTCCGCCAGGCTGTCGCAGCATCTGCGTGGTGAATCTCTACAACCCTCCCATGGAAACTGTTAAAAGCTTTTCGTTTATTACTGCCATTCGTCGCTTGGGCCCCGCTGCCATTATCGCGTGTGACCTGAATTTACATCATGAACTCTGGGACAGTCATATATACCATCAACGACTGGAGGAGAGAACTTTGCCGCTGTTCTAATTAATATGGATTTTGGGCTGGCAAATGACCCGGCGCAGGCAACACGGATCAAAAATTGTGATGTCTCGTCCCCTGACGTGACTGCGTATTGCGTACTACGCATCTCCCACCGGACATCCACTCCCCACATGGATTCGGACCACTCCTTAATATCCTACTCGGTAGGGATGGACGATGGCATTCCGCGACTAGCCAACACGCTGCCTCGGCGGGAAAAAGCCACCTTTGCCCAGCGCAAAGCGGATTGGCCTGCTTCCACCTCGTTGTGTGAAACACTCCCTTCCACCGCGTCCACATGGTTTGACGTTCTCAGAGGCAACTTGCGAGAAGCTGAGCGCCATATCCCGCGCGGCAGCCGTGAAAACCCCAACACGATGTGGACACACGAAACGGAACAAGCCGAGATCGCCGCGGAAGCAGCATACAACGCACACATTGCCTCGCCCGGAGACAGCCTGGTTCGAGCCGAATTGATCCAAAAAGAGGGGAATAAAATCAGGCCTTACGCCGTGGCTTCACTATGCCTCTGGAAGCCCGTGTGGAAAAACATGAGGCTTCATCCAGCCCAAACTGGCGATATCTCCGCGGCATGGCGGCGCCGCACCCTCATCCTCTGGGATCGGTGGTGCTCCGCACTGATCTTTGGACCGCGTCTGCGCCCTGCCCCGGAAACAGGCAAATCTGCTAGTCCGTCATTTTTTGCGGGTTTCACGTGCCACATCACCTTGTACTGCTGCTGCTGCCCGCCGCACTCCTTTGAACTCTGGTGACTGGGAAATGGATCGGCCTCTCACGCCGTATGAACTTGACGTGAACATCCGTGACTTCTTGCTCGGCTCGGCCGCTGGCCCCGACAACAAGTTGAATGAATTCCTGCACCGTCTCGGGCCCGTTGCGCGCGGCACAACTAGAACGATGATCCACAACCCCTTCGCAAATGGCAGCATGCCCGGCTCCCGGAATACGGTGGACACTATTCCTATTCCCAAACCTGGGAAGGATCCATGCCGCCCAGAGAGTTATACACCTATCACGCAGCTCTCTTCTTTATTCAAGTTAATCGAAGGAATGATTCACCGCCGTCTGTCAGCGTTATTGCCGCACCACCCACGTCAATTTCGGATTTGCACCTCCGCGTTCTACGTCGGACGTGGTGACACTTGTTATTGGTAAAATTACTCGTGGATTGAATGAGTTTGGCATTGTGGAGTATGAGCGCCCTGGAGGCGGTGCCCCACACGACACCCTCGTCGCCATCGCTCGCTCGTAGTTTTGATTGATTTTTCGACTGCTTGAGACACCGTTGACCATGGGAAGTTATTTGGCATGCTTGACAGACTCCCGCGCCTTGGCCCTCGAACCAAACGCTGGCTGCACAACTACCTGCGGGGCCGCTATGTTAGGGTATGCACTCGCGAACAGCACTCCCGGAAACAACTCACCTCAGCCGGACGACCGCAAGGCAGCGTCCCGGGACCCCAACTCTTCCTCCACTGTGTGGATGACCTGCTGCGCCGCATGGACAACATCTATTCTGCCGCCGCATTCATGCACGCTGACGACCTCACACTTGTTGCCTCAGGTGCGGACATTTATGCATGTGCTGCGGCAATGCAACCCGCCCTGTCCCTTGTATCGACATGGGCTGTCGAGCACAGCCTAAAAATCAACGTCGATAAGAGCGAAGCTGCTCTATTCTACATCTCTTCACACACACTGTCTGGCGAGAAAATAATCGATCTCCATCTTGATAGCGGGAACCTACGTATTCAGTCACGCCCAGTGCGCTTGCTGGGCAACACGCTCGATCGCCTTCTTAATTTTGGCACGCACGCTCCCACCGCTTCAAAGCAGATCATGCTACGCCGTTAACAATTGTGACTGGTTGCACAAGCTAGTGCGTCCCATCTCACCATGCGATCCTTTTCGATTGAATACGTCTACAGTGTGTCACTATATTGTGGCGATGCAATTCTCCCATGCCTTGCCTACACCTACCTCAATAATATGGAAGTACGGTACCGCGACAGTTGTAAAGCATCTCTTGTCTTTAGCGCACCAACGGAAGATACATCTGTCTGCTTGGAAGGCAATCTTCTCCGGCTCCGGAAGATACTCTGGCTCCGTGCACTCACAAAACAGGAACGCTGTATACGCCTCCATGATTACGAGGATTTGCGTTCCCTTATCTACTCGGAACCTATGCCTCCGTCCATGCATGGGAAAGCGGCGACATCAATCCCGCTTCAGAGAGATGCCGTTATTAATGAATTACACCGCGTATGTAACATTATTGGGACACCCCGCAAACACATTCGCGCTCCCCTCCTATTCAACATCGAATTTTTCCCTGGGACACTGTGAGTTGCAACAAAGTGAGATTTTATCAGCCACTCTTTTCCAAGACACCTCTGACGATGTGAGGCGTACGGCCTTTGACTCTATTTACTCCTCTCTGGGGATTACGATTTTGAATTATGGATGGACAGTCCTCCTCTCCCGCTGAACCCGCATCTGGATCCGTTGCACTATTGTACGACTACACCACGGCAAATGATGCCCCTGTGGAGGTCCATCGTGCAGCAGCTGGCAGGCTCGCATGCTCATATAGAGCAGAGTGCCTTGCCATCGAAAATGGCTTTGGGCATCTTATGCCTCCTTGTCTGGGAACATCCCAATCGCCCACACGAATTCTGGTGGCAACGGACTCCCTGTCAGCAATTGAGGCGTTCCGTTGCCCATTGGCCATGCGAGACCGCGTTACTGAAGCGATTTTAATTATGCCACTTTCCTTGGTGAAACGAGGTCGTCCTGTAGAATTTATATTTTCCCCATCACACTGCGGTATCCCACGCAATGAGGCAACTGACGAAGAAGCCACGATTTCAATTTCTCTCCCGCAAGAGGGCATCCCAATCTGGCACGTGGACTTCCTTACTGCAGTCAAAAGGTTATGCTGGAAGGAATTCCAGGAGGAAGCAGAAGGCGCGTACACCGCACGACAGGCGTTCGTCGGTGTGGCGAGGACCCCATTCCTGATCTCCTCGCAGAAATAGGGCGTCGAATCGCGTCTTTGCGCACAGGTGCGATGCGACTCCTGCCCACTCCTCGGCAGACCGACACGCGCCCTGCAGATCACAAGTAACCCTTCTGTGTCGGCGGTGCTGCCCCTCCCACACTGAGGAGACGGATCCACCCCGACCGCCTCCGAAACCTCCACCTAGCGGATCAACGTCGCCCTGCCCAAGTTGCAGCAGAGTCTTCTCGTCCATCGTATGAAGGTACACGCCCGACGTGTCCACCCTGGCACTCCAATCGCTGGAGAAGGCATCGCATTTGGATTCTGCGACAGCTCCACCGTATTCCCAAGAAGCGCCTCACGCGCAGGTCATTACCAAAAATGTCAAGCGTATCAACGGGCTAAAAATGGACAGCGCACCTCCGCAAGCTCCAATGACAGCCATAGCCCTTCAGCCACTCCGCTACGGCAACCACCACCAGCCGCTGAGCCGCCTGACGGTCCACGGGAGGCCCTGCCGCACACGCTGTGGGATAACCCCTCTCGCACGATAGCACCGTTTAGGCGTAAAAACTGGCCACGTTTCTACGGACAGTCCTCAGCCTATCAACGAATAGTGGCCGCAACGTATAACAAAAAGAAAAATTCCCTTTTCTCAGTAGAAAAAAACGTCACCTTCACACTCGCAATTGCCACCAATGAATTCATTGCGTAATACCGCTCTGAGCTGCAATACTTCCTGGCATCATCCAGCTCCCTTGTCGACACATTGACGCGGGTGGGCGCCCATCCATTCCTCCCAACGACGATGCATGTCTGCAACGTACCCTCTGCTCCAAAAGGACACTTCCCTCACCTCAGCCGGGATCGACCTCGCGCTGGCGGCACGCACCGCTTTGTCAATGGAGCAGGAATACGTCAGGGTGGCAGCAAAGCACCCGCATGCACAACACATCACAGGCATCATCACAAGCAGAAGCACTGGAGGCCGCAGGGTGACGTGGACCAACTGACGCACGGCATACGTATAAAAAACTTATTGGCTTCACAAGGATACAAAACACTCACACTCTCCTCGTAAAAAATAAAAGAAAATAATAAATTCATGCGTCCGCAGTCAACGCATGCCGCAAATCAAAAAAAGCAGAATGGGTGCACTCAACCACAACACAAGTAAAACATGAAAAACAATAAAGAAAAAGCCGAAGCGTGGGACGACCAGCGCACACACTCTCATTGCTCCCGTAAAGCAAAACACACACACAGGGAGAGAGAGAGAGAGAGAGGTCGCCCACTCAATGCAATAAAAACAAAACAGAAACAGTTACGGTGCTCCGCCCATGCAGCCAGGCAGGACGGCAGCGGTGCGTGTCGTGCAAAAGAGAGCACCAACGGGCCTGCATGGGTGTGCATGCAATATATACAATGGGCACATTATGTGTGTGCTTCGTGGGATGAGGTGAGGGCGAGAGTCCATGCAAGGGGACGCACACAGAGAGTGGGTGAAAGACGAGTGTGTGTGCGGGCGGTGCACGGCTCTCTCTCACTCACTCTCACGCGGCCACCACCGCAGCCGCACACACAACAACAAGAAGAAGAAGCAAAAGAGGGGAGGTGGTGTGGGAGACAGCGGTGCTGCCGTCACTGTCGCCAGTTGAAGCGGTGGCATTTGTACCAACGGCAGTTTCGTTTTTTGTGGGTTCTTCGCTGTTTTTCGCGTAATTTTCATGCTGTTGATGTTGTTTTTCCTCTTGTTCTTTTTCTTGTTTTATGCTCTCTTCGTGCTCTTCTTCCTGCTGTTCCTGTTTTTTTTGCTGATCTCGTATTTCTTCTTGTAGATGTTCTCCTTCCCGTTCCTCTTCGTGTAGATGCTCTTGATTTTGTCCAGACTGGTGTTCGACTGAATTATCGTGATTTTGGGGTGCTTTTTTTGCTTCATCTTCACCGACTGTTGTAACTCGCAATGCTTCGTTTTCTGTTTCTAAAAGAGGAGGAGGAGCAGGCTCATTTTTACCTCCAGAAGAACCCGAAGGAATTTCATCGGTGCCACCACCTCCAAGAGAAGTTCCACCACCACCAGGAACCCCGGCACCAGCGGCACCAGCAGCACCAGCAGCATCAGCGGGACCAGCGGGACCAGGGCCAGCAGCGTTGGAAATTTCACTTGAACCCAAATTGTTCTGCATTGTAACAGAATTAATTTCTTCACCCGACGCCTCAACGGCAGTAACGGGCAACGTTGACCGCAATGGCGCCGTAATCCCCGGTTTATTACATCCGCTCGACACATGAGACAAACCCGTGCCCAACTCTCCCGACGTCGTACAACCACCCACTGCGTTGCTGTCGACATCCCTCGCATAAACTCCGCCGGCACCGCACCACAGCGCGCAGAGGCCACACACCAGCAGCACACGGCCAGTCATAACCATCGCCATCACTCCTGTCACTCGCGTGTAGCCTTCAGCACAAACTAACTCCCCGTCAACGCAGAGTAAAAGCAAAAAGAGAGACACGTCACACAACCACGCACAGCGACAAATGGCAATGCACACACCAGGAGGTAGTTGAAATCAGTGGAAGGGCAAAAAACGCACGCAGCCCCGCAGCAATTAGTCGGCAAAAAAAAAACAATTAAAAAACACTAATAAACAAACAGCAATAAAGTAAAAAAAAAAAAAGGGAGCTGCACAGCATGGCTCCAGTGCGCATGCATGTGAGTGTGTCCGCGATGCGTTCAACGTGACGGATACAGGGAGCCACAACGCGGAGCACACAGCACGGCAGCGGAGGCAACTAAAGCAAAACACAATCATTATTTTCTCTTACTTTATACATCGGACCACAGTAGACGCGCACAAATCCCCGC